>NC_090812.1:82378165-82683998 GCF_000390325.3 Nicotiana tomentosiformis | reverse complement strand
GCACTGAATGCCAGTATCGCTGAGCATGCCAGTCAGGGTCCTTACGACATAGTAGGCATAGAAATAGTTTGTGGTCCTCTTATATGCCATTATTACTATAAAAAAATCGAATAAATTAGTGATAATGTCTACGACAATTGATATGGAAGAACAATTTTATTAATATTTTTAGAAAGAGTTTTATCGAAAATATGAGAAAAAATTTCCCGACAGCATCTCGTCGAAAAGTTAAAATTAAAAGTCTCCAACCAGTTCATTAACCAAAAGTAAATGAAAAAGTCGTCAACTCCTTTTCTTCGTCAAAAGAGATACTGTAGTTTTTTGTTGTCGAAATATTTTCATCTCTTTTCAACAGTTGAAGGAAAAAAAGACAAACTTTACCAGAAGGAAGAATGGAAGCAGTGACAGGGACAATGAGCAGAGCTTTTCTTCCATATACATCAGATAAGTTTCCAATCAGTGGCATCATCAACATTGATCCAAGCCCCATAATCTAAATGAATTGATCATCAAATGTAAAAAATAGAAGAATTGGTGTGAGTCTGATTCTTCAGATGGAACTGCTACTTACAGCCTGCTGTAAACCAGAAAGATAAATGGCAAGAGAGCATTTGTCTTGAGAAGGGCAAAGTGCGTCCATAGTGATATCAGTCATTGCTGGAGTCACCACATTTAACGCAAAATTAGAGAGAAACACTGTCACAAACAGATGTTTCAAACTTCTAATCTTACTATCCATTTTCTCTCTTTTCTACTCCGATGAGCTACACTATAAATTGAATTGATAGTTGTTGTAGGTTTGAACAAACTTGTTTCTTATTCATTTCTATCTATATCTATGTATGTATGAAGAGTTGACAATTTATTGATCCAAAATAGAATAATTAAATCTTACTTAATTAAGACTCCTTTAAAGGGAAAAGCCTAATCCAAATCATGATTAAAAATAGTATTTTTATTTTATTTTATTTTGTGAAGTACCAACCTCCAACTAACAGGGCTAAAGGGTTCTACCATACATGGACCAATTAGGTCATGCTCTACACTATACGGGAACACTCTAAACTATCTATCATTAGTTTGACTAGAATAATTGAGTAATGATGCAGGTCTACTAGTTTGGTAACAGAGGTATTCAGCTCTTTCTGAGTAGTATTATTATTGCAGCGCGGTCCACTAAATTCCGTTATAAACGGGGTTCAAAAAGGGTCGGACCATAAGGGTCTATTGTACGCAACCTTACCTTGTATTTCTGTAAGAGTCTGTTTCCACGGCTCGAACCTGTGACCTCATGATCACATGACTACAACTTTACTAATTACACCAAGGCTCCCCTTCAGGTATTTAGCTCTTTCTTCTTCCAAATCTTTGTTTATGCTGTTCAAATTGTTTAAAAATATTGTTGCATCCGTGTGAGATCCTTTTCAAGACTTGAATAACTTTTGGAGTATCTGATAGAAGTCCAGAGCAATATAAGTTTCTTTTGTCATTTATAATTAGTTGCAAAAGGAGTTCCTCTCAAGCCCTATTAGTACGCGTTTGGACATAAAAACTTGAGATTTGAAAAAAAGTAACTTTTGAAGTTAAATTGAAAAATATATATTTGAAAATTAAAATTGTGTTATACATGCATTCTACTTTAAAAAATATTTCAGTTTTGTGAGAGAAAAATTTTGTTTACTTAAAAAAAAAAAAAAAGAGAGGTAAAAACCGCTTTCTTAAAAAGTGAAACTCATCCTCAAAATTTTCATCTTCAAAAATTCAGTTATCTATATAACCAAACACTAATTTGAAAATTGTTTTTTGAAAAAGGGAAAAATTTATGTCCAAACGGCTTTTAGCTGCATTATTATACTATCCCAACAACTTTACGTAGGGCACACTTTTCTCTATCGATGTTCAAACATGTCCAAACTGTAGTCGCCGACCTAGAAATGGTTACTTCTATTCAAACAAAACAATTTTAGGCATCATTTCCTTAGAATTTTGTTGCTTGTTTACTCGTAGAAAGACAATGCAATATATTTACTCGTGGGAGCACACAAGTAACAAATGATGACGAGAAATAGAAATTCACTATCTGTCAGTTATTTCATCAACTAGTGCTCCATTCAGTGATTTGCTTAATTTCCATGACTTATGTGGCCACTGACCAGTAGCAAATAAAGAGAAAAGTTTGTTGAGATTGTTTAATAGTTAGCCACATTGTAATTATTTTACATTCTATATAGGCTATTCTTTGTATTGGTCAATTCTGCAAATTAGTTAGGTTATTACTGCAATAAGCCAGTAAGGCTATTTACAAATATATATATATATATATATATATATATATATATATATATATATATATAAAACATTGTACTGATATTTTTGAGCAGTGAAGAATCATTTTCCAATTCATCTGTCTCTCGAAGCTTCTCAATGAAGAATGCTTTTCTTCTTCATCCATTAGAGCTCGATCTGAGCTATCACCATTGTTGATCTTCAACATTTTGTCATGGTATCAAAGCCTAGGCTCTGATTCGTTCCTTAATCACTCGATTCAGTCGAATTATTCTGTCAAAACTTCATTCTTTTTCCTCTCATTTTTCTCTTCTTCGAGATTCTGATTCGCCTTGGTTAGGGCAAAATTGCAGAAGGTCGATAGGAAGACGATTTCTACATTTGAATCATGGCAACGGACAAGGAAGCCCTAGATTCATCTAGCCCGCTGTACATGCATCCGTCAGAGAACGCTGGAACGACACTGGTACCGGCGGCTTTCGACGGCACTGGTTATAGATCCTGGAGAAGAGGAGTGCTTAGGGCATTATCGGTGAAGAATAAAGTTGATTTTATCACTGGAAAGGTTAAGAAGCCAGATCCAACTCACGCCACCTTCGACCAATGAGAACGATGTGACGATATGGTCACCTCCTGGATTCTAAAATCGCTTTCAAGAGATTTAGCTGATAGTTTGCAGTATGTTAAGGATGCGAAGGAGTTATGGCAGGAATTGGAAGATAGATATGACCAAACTAACTGTGCCAAATTGTATCAGCTTTAAAAGGAAATCAGTGATCTAAGCTAAGGAACTCTTGACATCACTGGGTACTATACCAAAATGAAAAAGTTTTGGGAAGAACTTAACACTCTGAATGCACACGCTCAGTGCAATTGCACCTGCACTTGTGGAGCTAAGGCAAACATGCACAAGGCGGAACAAGATAGAAGATTGATTCAGTTCTTAATGGGATTAAATAAGGTGTACACTTTGGTGAGAGGCAGTATCTTGATGATGAATCCACTTTCCAGCATTGCACAAGCATTTTCCATACTAATAATTCAAGAGGAGAAACAGAGGGAAGTTAAATCGCACGGTCAGTTTGTGATGGAATCTGCATCTCTTAAAGCGAGTACAAGAAACAACAATTTTAGGACAAATTACAACACAAGTGGATACAATACTGGAAATACTGGAAACAATGCAAATAGAGGAGGATACACTTCGAACAAACCTCGCCCGTTCTGTGACTACTGTAAGAGGCCAGGACATAGTAAGGATAAGTGCTTCAAACTCCATGGGTATCCTCAGAATTCAAGGTATCCCAGCTATGGGAACAACAATAAAGGAAAAAGATTTGCATCAAATATGTTTGGAACACCAAATGATGGACCTAATGCTTCAGAAGTCGAAGAAGATCATTATGAAGAGGGAAGACTTATGCATCACCTGAGTGAAGAGCAATATGGACAACTTCTCAACATTCTTGAAAAGCTCCAAGTAGGAAACACAGGGGAGAAGCCAGGAGACATGAAGCTGACTGGAGGAGCTATGAACTTTGCAGGTACAGTCGCTTGTTCTTCTTCTATTGAGCATGATAATCAATTACGTGAATGTTCTGATTCAAATATTGATCAGTGGATCCTTGATTCCTGGGCCACAAACCATATGACCTTCAATAAGAAATTACTATGCAATGTCAAGACCTTAGTCTATCCCTACTTAGTTTCCTTGCCCAATGGATACAAAGTGAAGGTGACACTCATTGGTGATGTGATCCTTAGTTCAAAATTCATTCTGAGAAAAGTACTTTATGTACCCAGCTTCAAGTTTAACTTGATTTCTGTTCATTCCCTAACTGTGCAACTAGATTGCATTGTTGTATTTACAAAATTCTCCTGTCTTCTTCTACAGGGCCCTTCACTAAAGAGGCCACTGGAGATTGGTGAAGTAAAGGACAACCTTTACTTTCATTGTACAAACTCATGCAAAAGTAACTCAATTTTACCTTCTGCACTTGACACTACTGTTTTGACACACACCTCACACACAACACCTTGTGCATCCACTTCCACACACAACAGAAATAAAGTGCAGTCTACTATAGGAAAGACTGTTTCAAACAACAAAAATGAATGTCATGTTTCAAATGTTTCTTCCCGTCCTTCCTTCAATGCTCATGAATCTTGTAATTCAGTTCCTGTTCCTAATGCATCTACTTATTAGAAATGCAATGTAGACATTTTGTGACATAATAGATTAGGCCATGTACATTTTGTCAAAATGAGGGGCATCTCAGCCATCCCAACTACCTTTGCACAAAAACAACCATTCTTCTGTCCTGTCATTCCAATGGCCAGGCAGAGCAGATCTCCTTTTTCACAAAGTACCACAAAAATACTTAAAATCTTTGAACTGTTACATGTGGACCTCTGGGGCCCCTATCACATTCCAACCCATGATGGCTACAAATATTTCATTACTCTTGTAGATGATTACAGTAGGTTCACATGGACACATCTTCTCACTTGCAAGAGCAATGCTTTATATACTATCAAAGCCTTTGTTGTTATGGTAGAAAATCAATCCCAAACTACCATAAAAAAATGTTAGAACAGATAATGGTTTGGAGTTTGTCAATGCTGCCAGTACCATGTTATTCCAAAGTAAAGGAATCATACACCAAAAGACTTGTCCTTATACTCCCCAACAAAATGGGATAGTAGAGAGAAAATACAAATATCTCCTTGAAACAGCTAGGGCATTGCTATATCAATCTAAGCTACCTTTGAAATACTGGGGAGAATGCATACTTGCCTCTACATACCTAATAAACAGATTGCCATTATCCTCCATAAAAAACAAGTGTCCATATGAACTGCTCTACCAGAAAAAAGTCACTTTATTCACATCTTAGGAGTTTTAGTTGTCTCTGCTTCCCAACCACTCTCAAAACACACAAGGATAAATTTGAACATAGATCAACTCCACATGTATTCTTGGGATACCCTTTTGGGACAAAAGGCTACAAGGTGTTAAATCTTGTCACAAAAAGGATACACATTTCAAGAGATGTATTGTTTCATGAAAGTATCTTTCCATTTAGTTCAAAATCAAATTCTGTTGATCAGTTTCCTAATCTTGATGGTTTTTCTTTTCCACTACCTCAAATACACTTGAATGTAGAAAATCATGCACCACCAACTGATTCCAACACAAACGACTCTATTGCATCTCCCATTACATCACCTCATAATCACAATATGGTGTCACCAACACTTGTATCAGGGAACCAAGACTCTAAAAATGCCAGGATACAAATGAATATAATGTCCCATCTCCACAGTTTCAAGACCAAAACAGCCCACTTGGTACTGCTAGTTCATCTGATTATAGCCAACATACTCCAATCTTACCTCCAGAAAATAATAGACCATCTAGAACTCAGAAACTACCCACATACTTGAAAGATTATGTGTGTACACTACCCAAACAACCTGTGAATAACTCATCTCAAGATGAACAAAGCACTTCTTCTCAATCCTTCAATACCTTTATTCCTGAAGTACAACCCATTGACATTAGAGCCCTGGCCACTGATAGTCAACATTTGATGAAGAATGTTTCACAAGATTGTGAACCTGCCTCATATGAGGAAGCAACTGCTGTGCCTGCATGGCAAACAGCAATGACTCAAGAATTTGAGGTATTGTACACCAATGACACCTGGGATTTAGTTCCACTTCCAGCTGGAAAGAGGGCTAGAGGATCTAAATGGGTGTATAAGATAAAGCACAAGGCAGATGAGAGTGTAGAGAGGTTCAAAGCTAGACTAGTAGTGAAGGGTTATACTCAACAGGCTGGAGTGGATTACACTGAAACCTTCTCACCTGTTGTAAAGATGACAATAGTAAGGGTTCTGATTGGGGTAGCAGTTAAGAAGGGATGGGAAATATTTCAATTAGATGTGAACAATTCTTTTCTTCATGGTGATTTATATGAAGAAGTATACATGGAGACACCATCAAGTCTATTTGTAGAACAACCTGGAATGGTATGCAAGTTGAATAAATCCTTGTATGGATTGAAATAAGCTAGTAGACAATGGTATGCTAAGCTAACAGAAGCCCTTTGTTCTAGAGGGTATACACATTCCATATTTGATTACTCCTTGTTTTATAAAGGCAAAGGGAATTCAGTAACCTTTGTAGATGTATATGTGGATGATGTTATTATCATAGGAGTTCACTTAGAAGAGATTACCAGCTTAAAGAAGTTCCTCAATGAAACTTTTAAAATAAAGGATCTAGGGAGACTGCATTACTTTCTAGGATTGGAGATACTCTATAAGAGTGATGGAGTTCTGATTACACAAAAAAAGTACATTCAAGATCTTCTCAAAGAATTTGACTGTATAAGATGTACAACTATGACTTCACCTCTTGATTCAACAGTAAAGTCAAAAGCAGATGAATGAATATCCCTTTCAGACCTTGGCCATTATAGAAAACTAGTTGGGAAATTGAATTTCCTTACATGGACTAGGCCTGATATTGCCTATAGTGTTCAACACTTAAGCCAATATATGCAGAATCCTAGAGATACTCACCTAAGGGCAGCGGTACATGTATTGAGGTATTTGAAAGGAAGCTTATCTCTGGGGATTTTCTTGTCCAACAACAGAGATTACAGGATAAGGGCCTTTTGTGACTCTGATTGGGCAGCTTGCCCTAAAACCAGGAAGTTAGTCAGTGGATACATAGTACTACTTGATGATAGTCCCATTAGTTGGAAATCCAAAAAGCAATCTATTATTTCATTATCCTCAGCAGAAACTGAGTATAGAGCAGTAAGAAAGGTAGTTGAGGAATTAGTCTGGCTTACAAGACTGCTTGAGGAACTCACAATACCTTTATCTCTACATGTACCTATTTTCTGTGATAGCCAAGCAGCACTTCACATTGCAAAAAATTCTGTATTTCATGAGCGGACCAAGCACATAGAAGTGGACTGCTATTTTGTACGAGACAAGCTTCAAGATGGACTGATTTCACTACATTACATCCCTACTCATGAACAACTTGCAGACATCTTTACCAAATCTCTGCCAGGCAACAAGCATACTTTTCTACTTGGCAAGTTGGTTGTGGGTTCCCCACCTCCAACTTGAAGGGGGGTGTTGAGATTGTTTAATAGTTAGCCACATTGTAATTACTTTACATTCTATATAGGCTATTCTTTATATTGGCCAATTCTGCAAATTAGTTAGGCTATTACTGCAATAAGTCAGTAAGGGTATATATATATATATATATATATATATATATATATATATATATATATATATATAAAATACTGTACATATATTTTTGAGCAGTGAAGAATTATTTTCCAATTCATCTGTCTCTCGAAGCTTCTCAATGAAGAATGCTTTTCTTCTTCATCCATTAGAGCTCGATCTGAGCTATCACCATTGTTGATCTTCAGCATTTTGTCAAAGTTATCAGGAAAGTCGTTTGGAATTTACAAATCACTATAGATCATAATCCTCAATTTACATAATGAGAAATACTACAATGAGATAATACGGGCTTGATTAGATCAGTAGAAATGACAAAATGTACTATTGAAAAATTAGGAGGACACTACATTGTAGGTCACTTATTTAAGAGTATTACCATAAATAAAATCGTTCTTGTTTATTCCAAAAATAGCAGCTTCATTTACAAATGTAGCAAGTTTCAAAGTCCATAATCGCACATTCATTAAATAAATAGAGATCCACCAATTGAGGGATTTATTTTTATCCTTATTATCCTGTTCTTTTTTTTTTCTTTTTTTTTCGAGAAGGATTATTAGCCTATTCACTTTTCTCTCCCCTCTATTTTTTCTTTTCTTATTACTTTGTTGCAACCCCCTCCCCCCCAAACCAAACCCCATATCCGTTCTCTCTTTTCCCCACTCCCATCTCCCACCTTCACTTTTTAAACCTAACCATCATAATCCATTTTGAAAAAGGTCCGGGGAAGGAAATAAAAACAGAGAACACGAGAGAAAAAAGGGGCAGAGGAAAACTTGCTTCTGCATTCCAAGCTTCATAGCAAAAAGCTCATAAGCTTTAACAATGAAAAACTCATGAAAACTTCTATCTCATCCATAAAAAAAATCAGCCACCATCCTCCATTAAGACCATGTAAAGCTCCTTGAAATTCCATAAAAATGCCATAGAAAATCTGCTAAAAAATGACCTCCAAAGCCACCCCATTTCCGCTCCAAAAATGAGCTGAGAAATGTCCACAAAATCTGCTCGAAATCACCCCCAAAATAGCTCCAAAACGAGCTGAAAAATACTCCCCAAACCTAGCAATCATGAGCTCAAACCTTCCCCAAAACCCTTCATAAACCTCACAAAACCCAGCCAAAACTGACGCTAAACAGTCTTGAAATCAGCTATAAAACACCCATCCATTACGGCAAAAAACTATGTCGAGGTTCTAATTCGTAGCTTCAGTTTTCCAGTCTGACGGTCTTTACTCTGTTTAGTCCGATTGAGTTGCAAATTTTTGACTTTGTTCATCAATAAAAGGTCCGCTTCTCAATTTTCCATTCTTATTTCACCTTGTTACGATATCTTGGTGAGCTTTTTGACTGATTTGTGATTTTTCTTTATTTGAGTAGCATGTCTTAGCTTTCATTTAAGTTATTTTAATTGGTTTATCTATTTTGTGATGTGTGTAGTCTCTGTTCTTGAATAAATTCTCTAAATTGTTAGATGAGTTAAATCGGCAAATCGACAGAATGTTTTAGAGTGTTTAGGGGGCTACTAGAAATAATTCTTCACAATAAGGATTGGTTTGGACCTTTTTGAATAATTCTGGGCCCTAATATGCTGAAATTATGTCAGGCCCACTTCATAAAAATTACCATTTGCGATGATCTTGTTTTTCTCCTCTAAACATATAGCCAATAGGGAATAACATACTGGTCCATTATTCTCCAAAGATACAAGCTAGCTCACCTTTACAGCTAATTCACACCATTTTTCACAACAAATAATTTTATAATTCATAACCTTACATTAATCTCAAAGTAGTTTAGGAAAATACTCATGAATGTGGTAGTATACTTTTAGGCACACTCTTAATTAATCAAATCATCGTGATTATGTATACGTTCGCGTGACATAATTACGATATCCAAAGGTAAAACCAAGGTATGCGTTCGCACAACTTGGGGTGAAATAATCTTAATATTAAGTGTAATTACTTGTGTACACGTACGCGTGATATGATTTTAGCGCACTAAAGAAAACGGATTTACGCACATGTGATCCGTTTCAAAGATAAATTCATAACGCCATAATTAAAAGCGGTAAAAATAAAAAATACACATAGGTTCTAAAAATACGTAATTAAGCCAGGTATGATTAAAGCGACCATGCTAAAACCACAGAATTCGGGAGTGTCTTACACCTTCTACCGGGTTAACAGAATTCCTTACCCGATCTTCTGTGTTCGCAGGCCATAAATAGAGTCAATTTTCTCGATTTGGGATTTAAAATAAACCAGTGACTTGGGACACCATAATAATTATTCCAAGTGGCGACTCTGATTAAATAAATAATCCCATTTCGAACAATATCACTTTAATTGGATAAACTTCCTATTCCTCGGGAAAAGGAGGTGTGACAATTATAGACTCTAGTTCATGAGATATGAGTTGATGGGTTTGATAGAAAAGCATGAACGGTTATAGGTTTAGGTTGTTGATTGTTGATTATTGGTTAAGGGTGTTGTTTTATCTTATTGGTGATGAAGAATGATATTGTTTATAAGAAATTTGAGATTTTAGAATTTATCTAGGAGCAAGAGAATGGATTGTTGGGTGTAGAAATATTAATAATAAGGGTTACGAGCCTTTACGCCCATAAAGTATTTGATAAAATGTCTAAGTGACCAAAACATGAGTATTATTGCTAATATGGAATCACTTTGACTTGTATTGATATAGATTAAAATTGAAAGGGTTGGCGAATGTTGTATTACGCTCAAGAGCAGGAAGTTAAGGTATGTGATGCTAACTCTCTATGTTTGGGAATGTTAATGATTCTCTCTACACTACATTTCTTTTACAATATTACTAATTGCCTCTGAAATATAGCTAAGCTTAATGCCTTGAATAGTTGCAAAACTTCTATTCTCTAGCTTCATAATTCGTCCATGACTTTCATTCTTAACGTTGTGAGCTCAGTGCGTAATCAATGTAGACTTATGTTTGACGCCCATGAGTCTCAGTCTAGATTATTCAGCATGTCATAAACAGTTGAAACTTCAGTTCTCATAACCAGTTCATGAATACATGTCTCAGTCAAGTTCTATTCAGCATTCCAGTATCATGTAACTCAGTATGGTTCAGTATTTCAGTATCAAGTATTACAGTATGATTCTCAGTTCTTGATTTTAAATCCCTGAATATTGAACACCTGCATTTGAGCCCGAGGCCGCAGTTTATGCTTTATGCATCTTTGGGCCTGAGACCGCATTTTATGCTTTATGCATCTTTGGGCCTGAGGCCGCAGTTATGTATGCGTATACTTAGGCCCGAGGTCGCCGGTGCACATATATATTGGGCCTGAGGCCATAGTTTAATATTCATATAAATAGGCGGTTCATCATTCAGAAGAGGGAGTATTCATATCCTTACTTCCTTTGTTCAGTTCATTTATCAGTTATCAGTTATCAGTTTAGTTTCAGTTTCAGCATTTATAGTTGTTTCTTTCAGTTGCTTTACATACCAGTGCAATTCAAATGTACTGACGTCCCTTTTGCCTGGAGCCTGCATCTCACGATGCATGTAATGATTTACGGGTTGACGATTCAGAGCGCTAGGATACTCGTATCGGCTATTTTGGTGATCCCAGTTCTTTTGGGGCATTATCATTACCTTACAGTCTTCAGTATTTTCAGGCAGTCAGTGTTTTCAGTACTTCGTTAAAGGTTTCATAGACTAGAGTAACAATTAGATAGAATCACATGCTTTTCATGTTGGCCACATATATGTATTAGACTTATGTTAGTATTTCCGCACTTGATTTATATCATTCAGACTTTCAGCATATCAGCATGTGTTAGTTTATCTTCCGATCCAGTATGTTATGATATCACATGTTGATTCAGCCAGCCAGTTGGTTCGCTCGATCACAGTAATCAGGCATGGAGTGCCGTGTTACATCCAGGCCCAAATTCGGGACGTGACACTAATATGATTATGTTAGCCTACGAGATCTCTAGTTATGGATGAATATGTTCCAACACACCTTTTAGTGGTGGGTCCTATTTATGAAACAATAGAGTATAGGTTAAAATGAAGACTTGACCTCGCTTCAGTTCACACGCAGAAGTTCCTTTCACTACTTGCGAAAGCAACCCCAGTGCATAATCGAAGTTTATCTTATGGACCAATAAAAAAGATTTGAGTAGCTTTTGTTCATTTTTCAAATTTATGTTGCTTTAGAGAATTCATATGTGCTATCCACAAGAATGACTCATATGTACACTGTTGAAACTTGTCAATCTGTTAAAGTAATGGATTTGTACTCTCTAATTTTCATTTGACTCTCATTAGTTAAATAATTATCTTCTTAATCCCAATTTATCTGACATTATTTTCCTTGTTGCCCTTCTAAGTAAAATTGACACATTTTCTAACAAGTAATTTAAATTCTTATTTTGCCATTGACATAATTTGTTGCAGGACCCATTGGGTACAAAAATCTCAATTGATATATGTGGATAAGAACACTAAAATGTTTCCATGTGTCCACTTTTACTACAAGAACAAAATTGTTGCTCCTAAACTGGACGGTGTGACTGGTATCATGGCGGTAATATTTTAAAAAGTATGTGAATGTCTCTTTTAATAGTAACTTTTTTTTAAAATCATAATAATTGCCAGTTTCAGTGACAAATTAGTGTGATCATTAATATAGTAATTGTTTTTATTTTTGCCAGTTTCAGCAGTTGATTGACAGTAATTGTACCATTTAATCCATTTCACTTTACAATTTTTTGAGCCAACAATTTGAATCTCAGTCTTTCTCGAGAACTTTTTCTTTCCTTTTTAGCTGAGTTTTTGCAATAATAGCATAATGATAAATTATAATGCTGAAATAGCATAATGATAAATTACAATGATGATTATAGTACCCATTCTTTGGTTGCGTTAACTTCGTTTTCTCTTTCATTTCTATCTTAAAATTGTTTTTATTTTTGCCAATGAAAGGATGATGTGTACATCGGCAACTTTTGTTGAGACAATCAGGATAAAGACTAATAATAATACAAAAGCACCATAATATTATTTTTGAAAAAAAGGAAAAGTGAAATAAGAAAAGTAACACAATGAAAAAGAACGTGGATCTGATTTATAATTTTGCTTGAAAAGTTAACAAAGTAGATCGAAGTGTAAATTTACCGTTGTCATATTCCATAGTCAGATCCGATACATTTATCTTTCCCTCGAATATTCGAGCAGAATCTTATTATTTTGTTTGTCACGAAAAAAATTCCAAAGGCTTACATTTATTCTTTTTTTTTTTGGTTAACAGGGATACTTTATTAACATAAACTAAGTAGCATTACAATGTTCTATCATGGAAGATCCAACGGGATCGAGTCCATGATTTGTAGAGTTAAAAGAGCTATCAGAAAAAACAGAGGTGCCAATTATAGCACAAATGTTCGAAGACTAGCTAATTTATTATATGAACTCTCTGAAATAGTTCTGGTAAAGGAGGACCCCCTTTGATCTGCTAGAAAGTTGGCAGACACAAAGTGAGGGACGGTAGCAAGTTTCACTTGAGTGTTGAAACAGTCAAGCTTGGTACTTTCTGTTGCCAAGAGATGGGCTACTGAATTTGCTTCGCGAAAACTATGCATGATGTATTGGGAGTTGAAAGTTTCCACAGATTCCAAAGTGCAAACGGAAAAAAATCAAGCCAATCTAACATTAAGAGAGGTATTGGGAGTTGAAAGTTTTTTACAGTGTCAATCCAATGGCCCTCCACCAGCGTGATACTAGTATTATTGATACCAATTTCATTCCAAAATCCGTTAGCTATGGGGCAAGAAAGGAATATATGGGTAATGGTTTCTTCAGCACTCCTACAGACGTTCTATCAATGTTGTTGCCAATATTATTAAGATAGGTTCTAGTTGGAAGTCTATTATGGTAACAAAGCCAAAGCGAAAGAAGATAATTTTTTTGGAGCACGAAGATGCCAAATCCAGTCAAAGTCATTGACAGACCTTTCATGGTCGTCAATAAGACTATATGTGGATTTAGTGGTAAAAATACCATTTGCATTGATGGACCAAATTGGACGATCTTTGCAAAGTTCATTATGAGGGATGTTGATGCCAGTAATATAATATTTTAAATAATCAGGCAATTCGAAGGATATAGAAGAAAGATCCCATATTGCATCAGACCAAAGATTATAGATAATAAGGCTCTCTTAGCGCGGGGTTAAGGGATCATGAATAATGGTTCGAAGGGGAGGAGGGTTAAGGATCCATCTATGGTTCCAAAAATTTATATTTTTACCATTGCCAATCTCCCAAGTAATAGCTTCCTTGCATATGGACCAACCTTTGAGAATATTTTTCCAAATAAAGGAGCTATTTGAAGGATTCTTTTTGGAAGAGTATTGCCTAATGAGAGTATTAGCCCAGAGTGAAGTAGGATTAATAAAAAGTCTCCAAGCTAAGCCGGTTAACAAGGCCAAATTTTTTGAAGAAGCTTTTACTAGACCCAACCCCCCTTGGCGCTTAGTGATGATTTTCCAGTTAATAAGATGCAACTTTCTCTTAGTAGTAGTCCCCTAAAGGAAGTTCCGTTGAATCTTATCAATGTGATTAAGAATTTTAACTGGCAGATGGATATATTATATATCATGATTAGATATGTTAGAGAGAGTAGATGAGATCAATGCCGATCTGCCTGTCATAGTAAGGCAACTAATTTTCTAGTTGGCTAGCTTGGATCTCATCATGTCAATAACAAATTGAAAGTTTGATGCTTTAGGGTGTCTACTTATATTTAAGTTCGTAGTGTTATGGGTAAAGTTTATCTTCAAAAATTATCGAAAGGGAAAAGGGCTAAAATACCCGTATACTTTACAAAAATATCTAGATATACCCTCCGTTTAAAGTTTGGCTCAATAATACCCTTGTCATTTAACTTTAGGGCTAAAAATAACTCTAGTCACTAACCGTTCACTATTAAAGACTAATTAGCCTCTAATCAATTGGGTTAACATCTATGACTGCCATATGGCTTAATTTTAGTTTTTAATTTTTAATTTAAACTCTTTAACCCTCCTACAAACATCCTCCTTATTTTTATCAAATCAGTTATCTCCCTTCCTCCATATAGGACTTCCCTTTTCCTTCATCACTGCCATAACTGGTTTCTCTTATACTACTTTCCTACCCTCCCCTGCCCCTTATCATCCACCCCTTCTCTCTTCCTCTTCTATCACCATTATTATCTTTGTTGCTAAATAAATCCAACCTTCTACAGTAAAGAACCAAGTAACAAATTTAAATTTTTTTAAAAACAAAAACTAAGCAAGAATCTAGAAAATGAAGAAATATAATAGCTTGGAATGAAATTTCCATTGCCATGTATTTTATTTCAGAGAAGCAGCCGCCATTGTAGACAATGTTCCAACCGCTCTCTTCCATTAATCTTAATTTTTTTACAAACACAATAAATTCTTGAACCATTTCTTCATCAAAAATAATTAATTTAAGACAAAGTTACAATAAACTAACAAACCCAACAAAGTATTGAATAAGTTTCTTCCATAAAAAAGAAAAGAGAACTTTGGCAAATTATAGTTATCTTAGAAACCCACAAAATAAATTTACCAATTTCTTCACAAAAATTTATACAATTAAAAATGAGAAATTTAAGAATAATTACATAAACTTATCCAACACAATGGCTTCTTTCGTATGAAAACATTCTTCCTTCATTCTATTTTCCTCTTTCCATGCCATAAATCTGTATTATATTACATGTATTAATCATTGAATCGAATCTTGCCTATAAGAATTTTTGATATTTTCAGAGAGGAAACGGGAGAGAAGAGGTAAGGTTTTTGCTAAAGAGAAAAATAAAAATGAAATAGAGGGAGAGTTTGACAAAAGGCCACGTGGTTAATTGGTGCTAATTGACATACTTTGGGACTAATTAGTGTTAATTGGTGCTAATTAACATACTTCTTCCTCGCACGCAGCATCCAATTACAATCCGTAAACCATCTACGACAGACTACCTTGTATACATCTGGAGATGACTCGCGTACCGTGATCTCACGACACTCTTTTACGCTATACATTAGCACTACCCGGGTTAGGCGCGCTTTATCGAGAAAAAGCATGCCATTTGACAGCACCGTTGCTCTAGATTCATCCCACATTGCTGTCTGAATTTCGTCAATATCCCTTGTGAGGGCATCCACATCCGGCATACTTGGCAAATAATCAAGGTAGGGAATCTCCCTTGAATGAAACAGAACATGGGACTCGTATACTCTTGGTCTAACGGGGGTGGAGCATGTTCCCTCGTCAAATCAGGTCCAGTATTCTCTTCCTCCTCATCATCACCCTCATCACGAAAGGGTGTGTCATCTCCAGATTCATCGGCATTGTTGCCATAATCCATATTCTCTTCCTGACTCTGTGCATCTGCCAGATCCTGATTAAATATGCCGCCTTCAGGCAATTGAGTAAGGACAGGACCTTCAGGATGCTCGTTTTCACTACACAACCAACAAAATAATGAGTTACTCAAATTGATAAATACTTTACATATAGCTATATCACTTCACTTACAAATCGTAATGTGTTGACATCCCATGATGGATATTATCCTGTTGGTGATGACTCCAAGATGGATCATCATGATCCAACACACCAGAACTAGGCATATTTCAACTGGGTGTTGGTTGATAACTTATAAAATTCATATCTGGCCGGTACCCCCTGTGTTAATACAAATTCAATACTGCAAAAATAAACATCGTAACACAAAGGAAAATTAAAGTTTACCACTCGTCTTGTGGATTATGTAAACTAGGAGAGAAATTATTTCCTCGCTCCTCATTCGCCCATGGAGATAAGTTTAGATCACGCCAAACTCTTTCAGCCGGAACCTGTTCGGCTAAAAGTGCTCTAAAATAACCACCCGATGACTGAGGGATATCCCTGCTTTGTACAACCTCATTATTGCGAATGTCTTCAACCTTGACGTACATTTTCAATATTTTTATTACAAGAAATTCCCGGTATTCATCCGCAGTCCTCAAAAAATCTCTTAGAGTTTCATCGTCCTCGATGTTAAACTCAGCATAACAAGAAACCCTTTGCGGAGTGACAGAATACAGATATCTTCCGGTTACTTTAAGGTTCATCGAATGTTTGCTCACACTCATTTTTTTACATAACAACGATACCAATGTATCGTACTCCATTGTAACTGGCAACTTAACATGACACTGTGGAGATAAACTATAGGTTACTGAGTTATTCGCCACCACAACCTCATCCCCCCTCCCAATATAATGAAAACCTTATTCTTCGCTCTTCAGACATTATGACAAAATGCAAAACAACTTAACGAAGAAATATTTCAGAAGACTTGAGAATATGTGTGAATGGATTTTTAAAAAATCCTTAACCTCTTTAAATAAGGAAAAAACAAATCTGGGGGTACAATTTTTTTTAGCTATAGCACTTTAAATAAGGGTACTATACCGACTTGAATTATTGCTATATCAGTTAAGCTCAAAAAAATTATTGATGGGTCCACATAATATATATAATGCGATAATGAAAGGCTATATATATATATATATATATATATTATAGCGTATTTTAAAAAGACGTTATACCTTAACGGATCATTATATATATATTTTAATTTCTATATTTTTTTTCACACATTTTAATTTTTTGAGTACAAATGAATCACATTTTGATCTCTTCGGGTTGAATGTAATTATGTTTGACGTGTCATATCACTTGGTCAGTTGGTTACTTGGTTGTCACTTTGTCCTCATGCGCCCTCTGCTAAATACTTTTCACACACACACTTCATAAAAAGCCACTCCGCTTCTCACCCTTCACTTTGCTCTCTTCTCATCACTTTCCTCTTTTCTCACTTCCACAGTCCCACCAATGGACTCTCTCACTCTCATTTGCACCGCCGCTCTTCTAGCTGCTGGTGGACTTTACTGGTTCGTATGCATCCTTGGCTCCGCCGAGGTTAAGGGTAAACGCGCCGTCCAACTTTCCGGCGGGTCCATCGAGAAAGAGAATGTCCAAGACAATTATAAACAGTACTGGTCTTTCTTCCGCCGCCCTAAAGAAATCGAAACCGCCGATAAAGTCCCGGCCTTCGTCGATACGTTCTATAATCTCGTCACTGATATTTACGAATGGGGTTGGGGTCAGTCTTTTCACTTTTCCCCATCTATCCCTGGGAAATCTCACCGCGAAGCCACACGTATTCACGAAGAAATGGCCGTAGATCTAATAGGTGTTAAGCCCGGAGCCCGCATTCTCGACGCGGGTTGTGGTGTGGGCGGGCCGATGAGGGCTATCGCGGCCCATTCACGCGCTAACGTTGTGGGCATCACAATTAATGAGTATCAGGTGAAACGAGCCCGGATGCACAACAAAAAGGCTGGCCTCGATTCACTTTGCGAAGTTGTTTGCGGCAATTTCCTGCAAATGCCCTTTCCAGACAACAGCTTCGACGGAGCTTATTCAATTGAAGCTACGTGTCACGCTCCTAAGCTTGAAGAAGTGTACAAGGAGATCTACCGGGTAATGAAACCCGGATCCCTTTACGTTTCCTATGAATGGGTCACAACCGAATTGTACAAACCCGAAGACCCGGAACATGTCGAAATTATTCACGGGATTGAAAGGGGTGATGCTTTACCAGGGCTGAGGAGTTACAAGGACATAGCTGAAGTTGCTAAGAAAGTGGGATTTGAAGTAGTGAAGGAAAAGGATTTGTCTAAGCCGCCATCGAACCCGTGGTGGACGAGGCTGAAAATGGGGAGAATTGCTTACTGGAGGAACCATATTTTGGTCACAATTCTTGCTTTTCTTGGAATTGCACCAAAAGGTACAGTTGATGTGCACGAGATGTTGTTCGTGACTGCTGATTATTTGTCTAAAGGTGGTGAGAAAGGCATTTTTTCTCCTATGCATATGATTCTCTGCAGAAAACCTGTAGAGTAAAATTAAGCTCTCTTTCAAATTCTGATTAGCAGTTACAAGTATGATGTAGAGATTGACCATGTAGGTTAATTTCGCTCTGTTGTCCCTCTTTTTTTGGTTTTCTTTTTGGACGATTTAATTTTATGTCGTTTTTTTCTTTCTTTTTCTTGTTTCTAGCTTGAATATTTGGCTTCTGATGTGTTAGATCTCTTTCTTTTTGCTGCTGTTTCGACCTAAAAACTAGAAAGGATCCATCTTTATTTATTAAGTAATAATTATTCACTTGGTAATTTGACAATGTCCTCTTAACTTAAGTTTCTGATTACGTGGTAATTTCGGAATTACCGATGGTGCTTATTACATGTTCTGTTTCCCACTTTCTGTGGTACTCTGATGTTTGTGGTATCTTTAGATATTTTCTAGGCTGGTGAATTAATGGTGTCTGATTGAGATTTCTGACTGAATTTGTTCTTTTATGTGTTTGTATGTAGTGGAACTTCTGTACATATTACGTGGCTGCTTTATTATTTGAGTAGACATAGCATGTGATTTGATTAGCTGTATGATCTACTTTCTCATTTGAGTCACTCCCCTCCCTCTTGTAGTGGTCCTCTAGTACTTTGAAAATGAATTCACAAATGTAGTAGTAGTACTAACATAATTTGAGTTAGGGATTAGATCGGGTCCTCTTCTAGTGGTCCTCTGCTTTATTGTTTTGCTGGGTAAAAGTTGCAGCTTTAGCTTTTGTTTGCAGGGCACTAGACATACTTTGTTGTTAAAGTTGTGCGTATATATGTTGTGTTTAAGAATATTTTGCAGTGGCGAGAATGATGTTAAACGGCACTTTGAACGAGTAATTAGTTACTAAAATATTGGTGGCATGTGCCTAAGATTTTGAATTTGGATTAAATTAAATAGTGTATGTGCATACTACCGTTAATTGGAAAGTTACGTTAGATCCACTCAGTCATACATGTGTTTGATTAATCAAATAAACGACTTCTTCCTAGCTTCACTCTTTAAAAAAATGAAATATATTTTGAGGGGCATGTGATGTATCTCTATCGACTGTCTAGATTCATTGCGCATGGTAAATATCTGTAAAACTGCATTCGATTTTTTTTTTATGACAGCGAAAAATATGAACCTCCTGGTTCTTCTTTTATTTTATTAACCACTAGTTCACACCCTTGAATATAGAAATGCATTAATTATAATGATGATCTAAGTTAAGAACTACAGATTGATAATATACTTGTTGGAATAACAAATACAGTATTATAGTGTTGACTTAACTGAATTTCTTAATGTTCTAAATTGTAGCTTTTTTTTTTATGTGTATCGTTGTTATTTCTAGTTGATGATGTCCTAGTGTATCTTGGAAGTTGTAAATGTGAAAAATAGAAATTATCGTCTAATTTTTCTTTTTTGTTTGTGAGTACACAGCGATTTTATTAAAT
Source organism: Nicotiana tomentosiformis (assembly GCF_000390325.3). Classification (NCBI taxonomy): domain Eukaryota; kingdom Viridiplantae; phylum Streptophyta; class Magnoliopsida; order Solanales; family Solanaceae; genus Nicotiana; species Nicotiana tomentosiformis. The sequence goes on along the minus strand of NC_090812.1, from coordinate 82,663,974 downwards.
ATAGGATATTTTTAGAAGAAATATATTTCTCGTACGTTTGTGTTGTCACAAAGTAACAACAGCCTTAACGATATTTTTGCATTAATGGAAAATATCATAAATCAGGCGGGTGCATTGGGTTTAGATCCGAGAGCTTCCTCTCTGGCAAAAAAATGAACCCTTCAACAATACTGCTGGCAAATAATCCAAAGATTTTAACGTCGTGACCCGTGAATTTACCGAAAGTTCCAAAACAAGCCAGCTTTCATGTTTTGATCTTCTTTTTCTTTCTCTTTCTTTGGCGTGATAATGAAAAGAAAGAAATGTGAAGCATTTATTGAAACAGAGGAATGAAACAAACAACATTAAAAGAAGATGCATATAATTCCCTATCATTACCTGAAACATGAAGTGACACAGTGGATTGAGAAGCGAATTAAATGCTTTGAGTGTTACTCCCTCCGGTCCATGATAAGTGAGTAATTTATTTTTTTATTTTGATTCAAAATAAGTGTCTATTCATATAATTAAGAAAAAATTTAATTTATTTTTACTTTTTTACTCTTATGTGCATATCCCTAAAAAGTTTTCTTACTCCTCACATTAAATCTACTATAATTATGTGACCAATATTTAATTAAGGGTAATTTAGTCATACTAGGTATTTTTGTATAGAATTTAGTATTTTCTTAATGGGCGTGCCTAAAACAAATTGGTCACTTATTATAGACCGGAGGGAGTAGGTAGTAACGTAGAATATGTATATGTAAAATATGTTCGATCGAATTTAGTAATTTTTTATCAAATAATGTATGTGTAATATATATATATATATATATATATATATATTCGACGATGTTTTAAAATCCAAAACCTATAAAGTTGAAATCTTATGTCAAAATACTAGCAAATATCAGTGTTTATCTGTCAACCCTCTAGGCTCCGACTCACTAATAGCCGGTTTGGCCAAGCTTCTAAAATCAGCTTATTTTGAGAAGTACTTTTCAAAAAAGTATTTTTGGTGATAAACAGTTTGTGTTTGGCTAATTAATTTGAAAAACACTTTTGAGCATTAATTTGTGTTTGACCAAACTTTTAAAAACTATTTCTAATTGTATTTTTATCAAAAATACTTATCAGAAAAGTGTTTATAGAGAAAATTACTTTTTTTAAAAGTTTGGCCAAACATGTTATAATGCTCGCAAGTGTGCACCTGAATCTCGGATTGACTTTGGATTAGACATTTTTTTTTCAAAATAAAATAAAATATTGTCAGCATTGTGGTGAAAGGTTTAGGCCTTTGGATTAGACATGGGATAGTAGCTAAACCAAATAAGAGTTTATAAGCCACAAACAAATTTAAAATCACAAATTTTAAAAATATATAGCTAAACAAATGATATGATAGGTTTAAAATCATAGTTTTGAAAAATAATTATTACTATTTAATTAAACTTGATGCCTAGTAAAACTGTATAAATTGTTTCAACGTGGTCCGTTCCAGGGAATAGTGGGTGGTCCATATTATGGTTCTGTCACAGTCCTTAGCGCTGTGTCTTTTTCAGCTTCTTTGTTCTGGTGCGTTTTTCTTTCGGTTAACTTTTCATGAGATTTTTACACAGTTGCTCACTTTTTAAAGAGTTTTCTCGTAAATAATAGTAGTATTTTCTGCTTATTCACAAAATAGCAAACTTTTTTACCATTTTAGTATATCTAATTTTTAATTTAAATTTGAAAGTTTGACCAATTCTATTAGACCCCTAAAAAACTATAGTAAAGGATAAAGAATTCGTAATAGAATTTGAGCTGGGGACAATAACTTTAACTAGTCAAGTCTTTAATTGAACGTGAATGAATTCGGAGCAGCATAAAGTCGAAATTAGTTTTGGGTATATGCTCCGTTATTGGGCTGTGACAATCAAATCAAAATAAAAAGATTAGTCCATCCAGGTAGAGATGTATGCTTCTTAAATTGGCCCAAGGAAATTACTACGAAGAGTTCACAGTTCACAGTTCACACATTTCTCTGAACACAATATTGGTCTCACTTTTTGGATGTTACAGTGAAGTGTTATTATCGAGGACATACATTATAACATAATATAATAATCGGTTCCGAAAAAAACTCGGCTTTTATAGTGAATGACTATTATATAGGGATTATGTTGTATATAATCGTTTAAAAAGAAACAAGGATCTACGTGACAGAAAAGCATACACAACATGCAACTGCCATTAATTAGCTCTTCGCTTCTCCAGAAATATGATCTCATCGATCAGCTGCTAATTATGCTCTTAACAACTACTCATTGCCATTGCCAATCAATACTAACACTCCTACTTCCTCGCTATAATTGGTATCAACAACTATATTCACCAACAAATATATACGCACATATAATTATGTTATCGAGAACAGCTATTATTATAAGGTATCAATAAAATATTTGAAAATTAAAGTAGTTTACGAAACCATAATTAATAAGTTGAAGGAAAATCTTCAACTTAAAAGGTAGGCAGACGCGTTGGTTTTGGTTTCGTAATCATTAACTGTAGCTCCGTCGAATCAGGATTTGCATGTGAGCCGTTGGTGTATATTTGAAATAACAGCCCATCAAATTATGCCAACAATAATACCAAATTGTTGGTAATCATAACCCTGAAGTATAATCGATGAGGAAGTAAGAAATGGGTTCACAAATTAACTTCAAGCATTTGTCAATCCTGAAGTGCCATAGAGCATGATACACGAGCATGATAAAAGTCAATCCTGCTATAAATCAAGAAAAAGAAATCACGGTAAGAATCATATTAATCTGATGTGATACACGTTAAATTTGGATTAGTTTGCTAAAACGAAAATCATTAAGTTATTTCAGAATGTAAAATCCAATGCCTTTCTCAGCAGCGGGGCTAGAAGTCTCTACGAATTTGGCCAAATTCAGTAGCTTTTGGTGAAATAATATATTTGCGTTATAAAATTCATTAAATATATATAAATATTTGAATTAGAACCAGTTATTGACACTTAAAAATGTTATTCTAAAATTCAAAACCATAAAGTTGGAATCCTGCCTCTAGCCTCTCTAATTCCTTTGCCGTTAAAAGGACGTTGTTTAAACATCAAATTAAGCTGCTTTCAGCTTCCCTGTGCAACAAATAGTATAACTATGCTTATATATTAAAATTTCAAATCAAAGGAATCACAGCTAGCATTTTATCATTCACATTTGCATACTCATGTTTGAGAATATATATTGACATAACACGTAGTGGACTTCGTACGTTATTTTCCAGGCGAATGCCAACTTAGCATCTAACTTCATGATAATCTTCTCCAAAGTCAAATATTTATTTATGAACTTGGGATATCTCTGTATGTGCTGTACTTTATCAAACCATATTTAATCTACCGACCTCCATTTTTTGTTTATTATATTTATTAGGTATTTCTGTTATTCTAACGAATCATCAATCTATATATAAGGCAATCATAAAGAAATTCAAGCAAAGCACTATTACAAAAAGAAGGAAGGAACAGAAAAAAGAATTAAGCTAAGGGAAAATGGAAGTGAAATTTGCAGAAGACAGATGCGCGTGGCCAAAGAGATCATCAGAATCAAAGATTTCAAGAACAAGGAGCCAAAAAGCAAATGTGATGAGCAATATTTTGGATGCCATTGCAAAAGATTTCTCAAGTCAAGAAAAAGGAGAGGTGGTGAGGATGAAAATTGTGGTGAAAAAAGAAGATTTAAAGCAAGTTCTTGAAGCATTAAGAGATGGTAATATTAATGAAAATAGAAGCCAAATTTCTCCTTCGCAGGCTGCTGTTTTGTCTTTGGAGCAACGCTTGAATTTCATGAGAAAAAGACAGCAAATTAGAAAAGCCAATCAGCTCAAGCTTAGAAACAATTACAATTCCTCTAATTGGATGCCTGTGCTTCAAAGCATTCCTGAGGACTTTTAATCTTTAATTCCTCTGCTTTTTTAATTTGGTTCTCCAATTATTTTGTGCTCTCTATATATACTTACACATAAAGAGTTGCACATTTTACGTAGAATTTCTTTTTCACTTAAAATTTGCTTGTACTATTGCATTGATCTTCTTATTAAAGCCTTATAGTATCTTTAGCAGAATATTCATTTTATTCCGTATTCGGCGATTTGAAGACAAATTTATGCTTTCTTCTCTCAATTTTATATATATATTGTTTAACCATTCGGTGAGACCTGACAAATTTGAATTCAATGAGTTTAATAGTTTGCTCTGACTCAAATTATGTATGCATTGGAAAAGAATTTTAAAATGTATACCTACAATAAGATGTTGTGAGTTCGAGTCACCTCAAGAGCAAGGTGTGGAGTTTTTGGAGGGAGGAAGCCGATGATCTATCGGAAATAACCTTTCTAACCTAGGGTAGGGGTAAAGTCTGCGTACACACTACCCTCCCCAAACCCCACTAACGAAATTATGCTGGATTGTTATTGTTATATACGTACAATAAGATCACACGTATTATCGATTCTAAATCCTATATTCGACTATGCGTGATGCCTATCACATGAAATGTTGTTGATCCCAAGTTCAAGAATATCCAGATATGTACTGTGCTGAAGCAAAAACATAGAGCTGGCTGAGTTATTGCAGACAAAATATATGACAAACATTTATTGCTTCTCTTTTGCTTTCTAAAACATTTAATACCCCAAATTCCTAAGGAATCGTTTGGTACAACGGTGGGATATTCTAAAATATTTCATGGGGTGGAATACATTATGGGATTAGTTATTCCGGTTTTTATATGGGATAACTAATTTCATCATTTTAATGTAAAAATTATCCCAAGATTAGTTATACCCCAAATCAAACATGGGATAAAGTTGTTTATCCTCAAAATCGGATAACAATTAAATTTGTAAGTGATTTTGAGGATACGCGGATTTATTTGACACAAAATAATAAATAAAGATAAATTAAATAAATAAGAATGAAGTAAGTTCAAACTACACGAGGAAGACAATTTAAGCCTTAGTGAAATACTTGCCATCGATCTGTGCTCGTAACAACAAGCAATGAAAAACGAAAGTAGAAGAATTAATAACATAATAAATAATGATATATTACCTTGAAATGCGTATTACAATATACTTTATGAATTATTATACCCCTTTAATATAATAGAGGAGTCATACTTTAGGTACAATTGTATAAAAGATAAAAAAACCTTTTGATTTACTGATTTCCAGTTCTTTATCGGTACGTGCCGAGATTCCCGCCATAATATCCGGCTGGTCACGAATATTTCGGTCTTCTATTAGCTATGCTGACAATGTTTCTTCAAAGTCGTTTGAGGCTAGGACCGGTTCCGGGATCATGGCCTCGATATTCTCGAAGGCAGGCGTCTACATGCATAGAGATGTATTTTCATCATGTTGTACGGTATCGCGTCATTCATGACTTCTCACACATGTTGATATATGGGCATATTGATACATTTGTTTTACACTGGCTATCTAGAAAGAAAATGAGACATCTTATTTATTATTGAAAGAATTTTTGGGAAAATTACTGTTTTCAAACTTACTCATATTTTTGGCAACTTCGGTGAACGATTTGAGTTTTCACTGATATACTTGAAAGGCAGAACTATTTTCAGATATCATGATTAAGCTGAGCATTTTATCTTTGAGTTACTTCTTTTATTACTTGCACTATGTTGTTATGAATTGTTGTTGGTTACTTGAATTGGACTCTGACCTTGGTACAAGTTCGTCACTACTTTCAACCTAAGGTTAGGTTTGTTACTTATTGAGTACATGGGGTCGGTTATACTCATACTACACTTATGCACCTTGCTTGCTGATGCTGGCTGCTGATGTTGCTGTGTTCGTTGGGAGCTGGATCTGAAGATGTACCTGCGTTCCGGTTGTAGTTGCCTCTTGTTCATGGTAGCCTTAGATTTACAAAACTCTATTTATGTAATTTTCAAACATATGATGTATTTACTTCATACCAGCTTTGTAAACTCTATTCTTAGAAGCTCATGATTTGTACTACCAGTTCTTGGGGAATGTATCAGATTCAGATATTTCATTACTTAATTGCTTTATTAATTGTTATTGAAATTGGTTAGTGGTTAACTGGCTTATCTAGCGAGTTAGGTTAGGTACCATCACGACTAGTTAGATTTTGTATCGTGACATCGGTACTTCACCGTGAAACTTTCCTTCGATATCGGGACTAGCTAAACTAGCTTGAAGCCGAGCGCTCACTGAGAAGAGAGATACTTACAAACTCCTCAGCTAGTAGTGTGAAGGGGAGGCTAAGTGCCTCCGAGTTGAGCTGGAGGTGGCTTGGAAGGAGCATGCTGATCTGGTCGAACATGTAAAAATATTTGAAGTTAGTGACAATGAGCAAGACACGGTGACTAATGGTCAGAATCCGCAGGTCCAACAGAAGATCGATCGGATCGACCAACTCCGAGCTTAGATGGATGTAATTAAGGTCGAGGCTGAAGAATGGAGAGGCGGGATGGACCGCCTGGCCTTGGAAAAGGTACTTCTCGGGCGCAGTTGACTTCGGCAGAGGTCCAGCTTCAGGGGCAAAGGACAAGGTCGAGGTGTGGGCCCAAAAAGCTGAGGCGCTCCGGTCTTAGCTTAGCTCGTCCGTCTCCGATCGAGAAACTATTGCCAAGGAGATCGAAATGGCCAAATCGGTGGTTGCGGTGGTAAAAGTTGATGCAGACGAGATGGTGTCTCAATACAAAGTCGATGCCGAGGCGGCCCAAGATCGATTGAAAGATGTCGTCGAGCACACGAAGCGGGAATCCCGAAGAGAGGCCCACGAGGAAATTCATGCTCGGGGTTTCGACTTATCGGTTGAGATTGAGAGTGCTAAGGGACTCGAATCCGAGGCCAAGAAGTTGGCGTATCCCGAGGATGAAGAAGACTCCGAGGGTTCGAGCGGATCCGAGGGTAGAGGGGACTCCGAAGACCCTAGCAACCAGGCGGGCTCCGGTGAAGACCAGGATGTTTAAGTGCCTTGTATATTTTCCTTTGATTTTTGTATTTTTGTACTTTTGTACTTTTTGTTAAGGTCGTTTGTCCTTTGTAAAGACTTTTTATATATATAATATAAGGCTTCTTTTTCCCTTTGACTTTTTCTAAAGTTTGTTTGCCTTCGCTTTATTCTTTATGTTTGCAAAGATCGAAATGCCTTAGCATGTAATAATTAGGTCTTGTTCGGAGGTTCGAACATGCCTTTCTTTCGATATTATTTCATTTACGATTCGTAAGGGCTCGGTATGACCGGAAGATTTCACCAAAATACTTAAAACTTTTTAGATGATAATTTTGCCGAGGGTAGCTTTTTGAACCGGTTTAGAAATTTTTGAAGGCCTTATTTTTTGTTACGGGTCTCGGACATCTCCGAGCCGTTTTAATATGGCCGTAGCCTTTTTAGTTCGGATGTTGCCCAGTCAGCTTGTTACCCCAAGTTATCCGGGCTTGCCCAAGATAATAGTCCTCGAATGGGGATGGCCATTGACATTAAGGTTTAGGCACTGCCTAATAGGTCTCATGCCGCCGGACTCTGATAGCCTGGATTGTCCAAGTTTGTCTTTGGACGTCAATCCCCGAGTGAGAGCGATTCTTTCAACCCAGATAAAGGCGGCCCTTGGGCTCGATATCTTTAGGGGATCGAATGTAGGAAATTCCTTAAGAGAAAAGAAAGAAAGAAAAAATTTATTAAGGGACAAGATATCTATCCGCAAGGTAGAAACTTCTTTTTATTTCTGTGCGTAGTATATATGGTTCCAAATTTGTACAAGCTTTGTGTCAGGGCTCGAGCAGTCTATGTGGGCACGGTTTATTTGACCGTTTGGCCCTTACAGTAAATCCTATTGATCGAGTCGAGACCATTAAATCACAAAGTTTCTTTCCTTGCTAAAGTCATTATCCGAGGGTAATGCCCCCCAAGTGTTCGAGGCCGATCATAGAGAAGCCTTGAATACTGTTGTCGTGATCTTCGACACCGGTTCGTAACCGGCCTTCTATTCCAAGTTAGCACAATTTACTGTTGCCTCGTTAAAAATCTTGCCGGAATAAACATTTGAGACAAAATCGGTTCAAGGGAAAAAGAGTGCAACGCGTGCTTTTAGGGCCATTGTCGCACACAATCTCGGTCGGCATTTCGAACCAGCATATGATGTGGTCCCAGATGAAATCCATGACTTCCTTCTCCATGCCCTTCTCATATGCCTGGGCTTCCACCCACTTAGAAAAATAGTCAGTCATAAATAATATAAACTGAGCCTTACCAGGTGCCCATGGAAGAGGGCCAACGATGTCCATCCCCCATTTCATGAACGGCCAGGGTGACAAGACTGAATGCAGCAGCTCCCCGGGTTGATGAATCATCGGAGCATCCCTTTGACATTCATCATATTTTCGTACGAACTCCTTCACGTCCTTTTCCATGTCGATCCAGTAGTAGCCGGATCTGATTACTTTTTTATCTAATGATTCGACGCCTGAATGATTTCGGTAGGTACCTTCGTGAATTTCACTCAGAACGTACTCGGTATCTCCCGGTTCTAGACATATCGCGAGTGGGCCATCGAATGTTCTTCTGAACAGGGTTCCGTCTTTGGACAAGTTAAACTGGGCTACCTTCGTACACATGGCCCTCGATTCTTTTGGATCCGAGGGCAGTTTTTCGGTCTTAAGATATTCTATGTATTTTTTTCTCCAGTCCCAAGTTAGGCTTTTTGAGTTTATCTCAGTGTGGCCTTCTTTCACTATCGATCTCATGAGTTGTACGTCTGCCCCCGAGTTGAACTCATCATCCTCGACCGACGACCCCAAGTTAGCAAGGGCATAGACCTCACTATTTTGGTCTCGAGGTACGTATTGTAGAGTCCACTCCTTGAATCGATGTAATGTTACCTGGAACTTATCCAGGTACCTTTGCATTCGTTCCTCTATGACCTCGAACATCCCGTTAACTTGGTTCACTACAAGGAAGGAGTCACACTTAGCTTTGATTTTCTCCTCCCCCAAGCTTTTAGCTAGTTCGAGACCTGCAATCATGGCCTCATATTCGGCCTTGTTGTTAGTTAATTTTACAGTCCTAATAGATTGTCTAACTACATTGCATGTTGGTGGCTTCAATACGATGCCAAGTCCGGACCCTTTTGCGTTCGAGGCGCCGTCTGTAAGAGGGTCCATATCCCCAAGAAGTCCTCGAGTTCAACAATAACTCTCTTTCGAACTCGGGTATCAGGGCCGGCATAAAGTTGGACACAAAGTCTGCCAAAATTTGAGACTTAATAGCGGTCCAGGGCCGATATTCAATATAGTATCCGCTGATCTCCACGGCCCATTTGGCCAACAGTCCCAAGATCTCGTGTTTACGCATTACAATCCTCAATGGGTAAGTAGTCACAACACATATGGGGTGACATTGAAAATACGATTTCAGCTTCCTGGAGGCGCTTAGCAAAGCAAGCGCCAATTTTTCTAGGTGAGGGTATCTAGTTTCGGCCTCGCCTAAAGTCTTGCTAACATAGTAAATTGGAAATTGCGTACCTTTCTCTTTTCGGACTAGGACTCCATATACCGCTATCTCTGATACTGCCAGGTACAAGTATAGCTACTCGTCTGTCTCCGGCGTGTGGAGCAGTGGTGGGCTCGATAGATAATGCTTGAGCTTCTCCAAGGCCCGTTGGCACTCCAGGGTCCACGAGAAGTTATTCTTCTTTTTCAACAGTGAGAAGAACTAGTGTCTCTTGTCGGAAGACTTCGAGATGAATCGCCCTAGGGCATCTATGCATCCGGTTAATCTGTGTACGGCCTTCACGTTGTCCACAACAGTGATATCTTCGATGGCTTAGATCTTATCGGGGTTGATCTCGATTCCCCGGTTGGATACTATGAATCTGAGAAATTTACCGGATCCGACTCCAAATGCACACTTCTCCAGATTCAACTTCACATTGTATTTCTTCAATATACTGAAGGTTTCCTGCAAATATTTCTAATGGTCCTCTGCTCGCAGGGACTTAACCAGCATATCGTCAATGTAAACATCCATTTATTTTCCTATTTGTTCCTCGAACATCCGCTTTATTAGGCATTGGTAGGTGGCACCAGTATTTTTTAGTCTGAATGGCATCGCGTTATAACAATAAGTGTCATAATTAGTGATGAAGGAGGTTTTTTCCTGATCGACCGGGTTCATCCGCATTTGGTAGTACCCGAAATAGGCATCGAGAAAACTAAGGATCCCGTGGACGGCCGTTGCATCGATCATGCGATCGATATTGGGCAAAGGGAAGGAGTCCTTGGGACATGCCTTATTCAAGTCTTTATAGTCTACACACATTCTTAATTTATTCCCTTTTTTGTTGATTACCACTATGTTTGCGAACCAATCCGGGTATTTAACCTTTCGAATGGACCTTATTTTAAGGAGTTTAGATACCTCATCCTTGATGAAATCATGTTTGACCTCGGACTAGGGTCCCCTCTTTTGCTTCACCGGGTGGAACTTCGGGTCCAGGCTTAGCTTGTGAGTGGTTATTTCTGGCAGGATCCCTGCCATATCAATATGGGATCAAGCGAAATAATCTTCATTAGCTATAAGAAATTGAATGAGTTTTTTCCTGTGCTCGGGGCTTAACCTCGTGCCCGGGTATACCTTTCGATCGGGCAAGTGTTCGGTTAGTATGACTTGCTCCAGTTCCTAGATCGTTGATTTGGTAGCGTTGGAATCATCGGGGGCAATGAAAGATTGGGAACTCCGTAGTCATCGTCCTAGTCTACCCCTTGTTTCTTCGGTTCTGTCAAGGCTGGTACCGGTAATTGCTATTTGGCCTCGTCTTTGGCCATCGGATTCGGACCCTTAGATGTCGAGAGTGTGGATGCGGGGATCAACTTATCGACCGCGAACATTTCCTTAGCGGCCAGTTGTTCCCCGTAAACTATTTTCATTCCTCCAGGTGTTGGGAATTTTAGCACCTGGTGCAGTATTGAGAGCATTGCTCTCATGTTGTGAATCTATGGCCTCCCGAACAAAGCGTTGTATCTCATATCTCCTTCGATTACATAGAGCTTGGCTTCCTAAATGGTTCCGGCGACGTTCACCGGTAATGTTATCTCCCCTTTAGTGGTCTCACATGCCATGTTGAACCCGTTCAGGACTCGGACCGCATGTACGATTTGATCTTGTAGACCGAGTTGTTCCACGACCCTCGATCTGATGATGTTGGCTGAGCTACCTGGATCAATTAACACGCACTTAACTCGAGATTTATTTATGAGTACCGATATTACCAGTGCATCATTGTGGGGCTGTACGATCCCCTCATCGTCTTCGTCATTGAAAGACAAGGTTCCTTCCGGTACATAATCCCGAGTCCATTTTTCTCTTGTGATGGATACTTTGGTGTGCTGCAGCATTGGCCCCTAGGGAATGTCGACCACACCGATGATCATGTTAATGACTTGCTGAGGTTCCTCCTGTTCGGTCTGCTTATTAGAATCCATGTTCCTAAAGTGGTTCTTCGCCCGATCACTCAGGAACTCTCGGAGATGTCTGTTGTTGAACAGTCAGGCCACCTCCTCTCTTAATTATCGGCAGTCTTCTGTTCTACGGCCATGAGTGCCTTGATATTTGCACATTAGGTTAGGATCCCTTTGGCATGGATCAGACTGTAAAGGTCGAGTCCAATTGGTATCTTTGATCCATCCGATGGCAGATACGATAGCGGCGGCATCGACATTGAAGTTGTATTCTGATACTCTTGGCGCCTCGTTAGGCCCGATGGGCCTGTCGAAGCTATTTTTGCTCATGAGTCCCCAGTTGCTTTGACCTCGGTCGTTTCTCTTTTCATTTATCTTAGGGTTCCGCCCGAACCCACTGCTTTTTCGGTCTCCATTGTACGGCTGATACTGATCTCTGTTTGATCTCGGTTCACGATCGATGTCTCTCTTGGCTCTGTCGATAGTTCTGACGGGATACACGGGCCCGAAAGGGGCACCAAGCTCATCATCTTTGACCCTGATTTTCGATTAATACCAGTTATGGACATCGGCCCAAGTGACGGCCGGATATTCTACCAAGTTTTGTTTCAACTATTATGAAGTCAACGAGCTTCGAATGTTGAGTCCTTGAGTGAAATCCTGAACGGCCCAATCATCCGCGACTGGGGGCAAGTCCATCCGTTCTATTTGAAACCGGGACACTAATTCCCTGAGCATCTCGTTATCCTTCTGCTTTACTTTGAAAAGGTATGACTTCCTGGTCTCGATCTTGATAGCCCCGGAGTGTGCTTTTACGAAGGAATCTGCAAGCATAGTAAACGAGTCAATAGAATTAGGAGGTAAGTTGTGATACCATATCATAACTCATTTTGTCAGGGTCTCCCCGATCTTTTTCAACAAGATAGACTCGATCTCATCATCTTCCAAGCCATTCCCTTTGATGGCACATGTATAGGAAGTCACATGCTCATTTGGGTCGGTCGTTCCGTTGTACTTGGGAATCTCGGGCATGCGGAACTTCTTAGGAATCGTCTTTGGAGCCGCGCTCGGAGGAAAAGGTTTATGAACGAACTTCTTGGAATCCAGGCCTTTTAATATCGGCGGTGCTCCTGGAATTGTAGGTTTCCACCTTTTTGTCATTAGCTTCGATTTTCTTCTCTCCTGATTCTACCCGTTTCATCAGTTCCTCGAGCATCTTTATGATCTCGGGGTTGGTCCCCGAGTCATTTTCATTTGACCTCTCTACGACCGGTTCGTTTCTGCGGGTGACTTCCCGGGATGGAACGGGTTCAATTATGCTCGGCGCGCGGCTTTGGTTCTGTAACTGGGGTATCTTCGACTGTTAAGCCTACAACATTACGAAAATCACCCGTAAATTGATCTTGTTCCCTCCAACGTCTTGTGTATTTCGGGCTGCTAATCGGGCTTCACCACGGACGCTATTCTCGGGGTCGGTAGGCAGATTTGCGTTGATGGCCATATGCGAGTTGGCATCAATCGGGTCAACAACCAGAATTCCGACAGGATCAACAGGTGGTATCTCGTCACTGGGCACTATGTTGTTATTTTTGTCGTGATAACCGGACTCATCGTTAACATGTAGAGATGCTGACTAGGAGTTTGACATTTTGAGCTTTAACCTGAAATCAAAGACACTCCAAAGAACAAGTGTAAAGTAATGTGTGTTACAGAAATTTGTATCAAATAGTCACTATTATCCCTAGCCCCACGGTGGGCGCCAAACTGTTTACCCTCAAAATAAGAAAACAATTAAATTTGTAAGTGATTTTGAGGATACGCGAATTTATTTGAGACAGAGCAGTAAATAAAGACAAATTAAATAAATAAGGATGGAGTAAGTTCAAACCACACGAGGAAGACAATTTAAGCCTTAGTGAAATATTTGCCCTTGATCTGGGCTCGTAACAATAAGCACCGACGAACGAAAGCAGAAGAACTAATAATAGGACAAATAATGATATATTGCCTTGAAATGCGTGTTACAATGTACTTTATGAATTATCAGACCCTCTTTATATAATAGAGGAGTCTTACTTTAGGTATAATTCTATAAAAGGTAAAAATAATATTTTGATTTATTGATTGTCGGTTCTTTATCGAGACGTGCCGAGATTTCCGCCGTAATATCCGGCCGGACACGGATATTTAGGTCTTTCGTTGGTTATGTTGACAATGTTTCTTCAAAGTCGTTTGAGGCTAGGACCGGTTCCGAGATCATGGCCTCGATATTCTCGAAGGCAGACGTCCTATCTCCGGGTTCTAGCCCGGTGGGACTTGGGGTCGATCTTCAGTCCTTTATTGTCATGTCTCGAGCCTGGCTTACCATGTCGGAGGTTAGAATGCACTACGAGTTCGATTTCGACCGTATACAAAAGCTAATCACAAACTTTATCAGGAGATTATTATTCTTATCTCATATATCAAATGACCCCTCGGTGTAATCGCGGCTCATAGTTTACGGCTCCGTTCCTTATAGATAACCTCGTCTATATCCACAACTGACGTGACCGTCAATTGCATTACATCTTTTCCTATGTTCCATGGTGTGTATGATTAGCTCAACTTTTGTTTAACATCCACATCAATTGAACACTCTGTATTAATTAGATGGTGTGAGATAACAATACAGAAAGCACAAACTTTTAAACTAGAGATATAGTATTAGTTGCCAGTAGGCATCCAAAGATGTATGACTAATTTAGGAATAGGCTGGTTGTGGTGATTATCGGTGAGAAGAAGATATTAGGATATACTATAAACCATGTGTATTGTTATAGTATTTTTTATGGAATAATTATTTATTTATTTATTTATTTAATTTAATAAAGTTTTTATTTTAAATAGATCATGTGTTTGTCTGTGTGTCCTTTGCTTATATAGTAGATGATTTAGTGTATAGAGTTTAGCTTATATACGGAAGATTAAATTATCGGTTCTTATAAGTCATAAAGTTTATGTTCACAATTTAATGATGGAATTGGACAAACCATTGGAATGGTTGTAGCACAAGATTAAATATAATTTATTTTGATTATGGGTATGGTTTAATTACGACTCCTTGTGCTAGTACATTTTATATGTATTGAACGGATCAAGTAGAGATAAGTATTTTATACTGACGTAATAAAATAATATCTCTGGTTCATTCAATGTATTTATACTCTTAATCTTGATATAATTATTATTAGTTGTGTGTGTCATTTATTGTTTTGATTTATTAAAAGACGAGATTCTTTCGTGAGTCAATAAACCTGGTAAATTAGACAATAATGAAACACATTGGTGAAGTAATAATTAGTTGATAGAATCCATGTCTCGATTTTTGAGATTGATGATACTCCTTTATGAAAGCTTATAAGTTTTCGTGTGTAAACCAGGCCGGTGAATTTTGTATCCGACACATAAAATAAGTTAAGCGAAAGTCTAAAGGAAGTAATCAATAAATTAAATTGTCAGTAATTTAATTTGATTGATTAGTATTTGAATCTTAACATGAGGAGTTAAATAAGGTTATATGGAAGAATTTCGAAATTGAACTAGGGAGTGCAATTATGAGTTTTTAGTGGAATAATTTGTAATTTATTATGGTAGAAATTAATTTCGAAATTAATTCCATAATAGGGAGCCTTGTTAATTAAATTCGGTGGTCCCTACTGTGCCTAAATAATAGGAAATAAAGGGAATATTTTCTCAGTGGAAGAAGAAAACCTAACAAGTTTTGAAAAGGGGTTTTAACCTAAAAAAAACGTGCCTATATATATCCCATATAGGGCTGGCCGTTTTTGCCTTGGAATTTCGTTTACCCAAAATTCTCTCTTTCCGGATATTATTTGGGTAACACAGTAAAAGACTGTGGAACGTTTTGCTAAGATCGCGATCTTGCTACTCTGGAGCGAGAGAGATTAATCTGCTTTGTTCACGCTTCAAGAAGTAACTCGTATAATCTTCATATGTGCTAATTGTTTAATTTACACGTAAATATGATACTGAAATTGCTTTCCACTACGATATATAATCCAACAGAAAATCCATATGTAAACGACTCTACATAAATGTGACATACAAATCAAAGTGTCTTCAGATAACAGTGGTTTTAATTGCTACTTGTATCTTGGCATTTTGCATTATTTTGGCCACAAGGGACCATGCATTTGTCCAGAGGCGGATGCAGTCTTATAGTACCACGTTCATATGAACCCAATAATTTTGACAGCGAAGTATAAATTTATATATAAAATTCACTGATAAATAGTAGGTCTGAGCCCATAATTTTAAAAATATAATACATTCAAATTATACTAAAAATTCTCATTTTGAAATATGAACCCATATAATTTAAAACTCGAGTCACCTCTGTGTTTTTCTTTAGAAGTGAGTCCAAGTGAGTCACCATCGTAAAGCCAGAGTTATAGATGTGCTTAATAACTGAATGATGTTTGTTAGATCTTTGGCAAAATTGCTGTCTTGTTATCCATTTTGTTAATAGAAATATATTAATTATCGATATATTTGAATACTTATAGACAGTGATGCAAAACCAATCTGTAACCAACATTTTAGATAGAGAATGAAGCCAAATTTATGCAAGTATATTAGTAGTTGATACTGCTATTGGTGCCCAATTGCCACGCGATTTATAGGATTTGAAGGGAACACCAATTCATTTCTTTTACTTTTTTTTTCTTTTTTGAAGGTTTGGTGGGGAGTGGTATCATGGAAATTTATGTTAAAGAAAATACAAAAATAGTGATAACGATTGTGCATTAATTCGTTGCTAATTGCATCAAGAATTGTGCATGTTAGTTGAATTATGTCTCACGTAATTGATAGACAAATTTGAAATAGGCCATTCAATTGTATAAGAGAGAAATGTGAGTATTTATAACCGGCTAGAGCTGGGCTCCAGGCTGGTTGCGTTCTATTGCAGGAAAACCAACAGTTTGAAGATAAAAGAAAACTTAGCTAACATAGATTTGCATTTACTGTGGTTTAAAACTGATTTTGCTACAAGAGAAGACTCAAAATTTAAGGATAATAAATGTATTTAACTAAAAATATATTGATGAATATTTGGAGGATCAACAGGTTGTAAATTGTACGTGCTAGAGCCAACTTTTATTTAGCTTTGTAGTCATATAGATGACGTAAATGAGATGCAACTACCCCAAATGATTATGATATTAACAACACTCCAACGTAAAATGGGTGCATGTTCAAAATTTATCTCACATTAAAATGAGACTTTTCGTTAGACACATATATAGTATAAACGGATGCTGAATTTCGAATAGTATAAGAGCAAATTGATTGATTTCCGTATTTTATTAGGTCTGCAATGTGCCATTACAGCATTGAATGTTCCAATAGAGAATGATAGATCGTATAGCACTACCAATTAACTTATCCATCGAACATAAGCAACATTGCTTTTATTGAATTGAAAAACAAATAGTACTATAAACATAGCTCCTTGGCAATTAATTTTAATAAAGAGAAAATATTAATGTCCAATCTCGACCTTAATGGATCATAATAAAGATTGTTTGACTTCCGATTTAGACATACATGTAGCATATATAGTGACTGAATGAGGATATTTAGATCATTGGCAAGATTTTGTAAGCTATCCATTTTTATAGAATAGAAATATTCGTTATGGATATATATATATATATATATATATATATATATATATATATGTATTGATACTGCTGTTGGTATAAGTATTATAGGATTTGAGGGGATTTAATACCAACTCATTTCTTCATTACTACTATAATTTTATGTTACTAATATGTTTTTTGCAGGTGGGGGTGGGGGAGTGGTAACATGGAATTCTAGTTAAAGAAGATATAAATAATAGTGACAAGAATTGTGCATGTCGCTTCATCCTAATTGATATTTGAATTGTGTCTACCATAATTGATAGACAAATTTGGCAAAAGCTCATTTAATTGTGTAAAGAGAGAAAGAAACACGAGATGTTTATAACTGGCTAGAGCTGGGTTCCAGGCTGGCCATTTTCGAATTTCCATTTCTCTTCTATGGTTACAACTTAGAAGCCAGTCTGCTTGCGTTCTATTACAGGAAAACCAACATTTTGCAGATTAAAGGAACTTATATAGCAAATTAATACATAGATTTACAATTTACTGCGATTTAAACTGATTTTGCTACTAGTGAAGACTCCAAATCCAAGGACAAAAATGTATATATATAACAAAAAAAAATTAAAAACAGGTGGAAGATCAACATGTTGTAAATAAAGCATTCTTATTTAGCGTTGTAGTCATCTAAATGACAACACCTTCTCATGCCACCAAATTTCTTTTTATACATAACTCGTCCGGATGCACTTCGATCTCCTATCTCCCACCAATACATGTACAAAATAACTCTACTCATTAAAAATTAAGCGTATGAAAAACATTACTCCTAATATTTCTCTCCACTGGAATTTGATTTTGATCTCCAAGGCACACGTGTCGTTCACCAAAATTACTAGGGGCACCAATGCCACACACATTAAAGTTAATGAGTACAAAATGACCTCACATTTTATTCTTTTGCGATAAAGAATATGAACTTAATATATATTTTAAATACGTTCATGATGAGGATTAATCTGCAATTAATAGGGGTTGACAAGCAGCATTGAATGTTCCAATAGACAATATACCACTACAAATTAACATATCCATTAAAGATAAGCAACATTGCCTTTATTGGATTGAAAAACAAATAATACACATGGAGCGACCAAAGCCCCTACTGCAATTTTAATAAAGAGAAAACATTAATGTCCAAACTGGAACTTAATTACTAAGATAGAGTTGATTCTTTTAAATGATGACACGAAGCAAGAAATAATTAAATATTTAGTATTATGTCACGAAATCTCTCTGTATGAACATATCATACTGTCATTGTCTGAAACATCTTTTATCATATTAAAGTAACGAACAACCTATTTGTTCAGCTGAAGAAGAAAACTGAAACCTACTTCTGTCTGTTTTCACTTCTTACTCCTCTTGATTACAGCTTCGAACCAAATAAGAACACTTGGCTATCCCAAAATTTAACAAAAGAAAATCAATGTCTATAAATTATAAATCGATTTTCTTACTCCATTAATGTCATGATGTAGCTAACAAGAAATAAATACATTATCCGTTTTAAGAAAATGACAAATTTTAAAGTACAAGACCATCAGAAACAACACATCCAAATTCCAACATGAAATATATTAACTCTTAGAAATCACATAAGTAAGCACTACAAATTAATTTTATTTACAACACTTGGATATCCAAAAAATTCACTAAAAACTAATACCTAATAATTGCCTATATATAATAGGGATTTTTACACAAATAGCTGGTCATATACATTGTTTACTTTTTTTAGGCATATACATAAATTATATATTGATTATACACAACTATACACATATAATAGATAAATTATACATTCACCGGTTATTTTTAATTTAATTGGTTGGGTGGATGGCTATTTAGGTTGATTCTTCTATATAATATTACGTTCAATGTAAATCAATTTTCTCCTCCATTTAATGTCATTATAATGTAGCTAATAAGATATAGATACATTACCTGTTTCAAAAAAAATGATGGAATTTGAAATACAAGATCGTAAAAAGCGATACATTCAAATTTTAACATGAATATTTGTTTTTAAAATGCTTCATAAATATTTGACAAAAACGTAGTCAAAGATATTTTTGTTTTGACTTCCGACATAACTATATTACTATCATTTATCGAGATGTAATATTGAATGAACCTACTTAAATATCACCATTCATCAATAAATTAACTACGCTTCAATTCCAAACTATTTAAATCGATTATATAAATCATCTATATCTATCACCATTTAAGTTGCCCAAGAAATGTTAACCCTTGTATATTAAAAACAATGGTATGAAGTTTAAAAAAAAAGTTTAAAGAAGAAGAACGTATGTACATGAGAAAATGAGCACCCTATCAACCAGTCACACAAAAAATGCAGCTTTTGCTAAATCAATATCTGTTGGTGAAAATAAGCATTTAGTATTCGTCGGCGAGAATTCTGCATCCGCCACTCATTGTCAGTCGATTGTATCTTTTCCATTCTGATTCTCCACTTCCGGCGTCGAAAACAAACCCCTAAACATGACGTAAACAACATCATTGAAGCAATTAAACAATCCAAAGCATTTCTCCTTCACCTTCTCAGAGAAACTCCGATCAGCCTCCGGTATCGCCATCGGCTGAAGGTACGCCCACGCCGCGTGCTGTAACAGCGGATCCTTCATCGGAATCTCTCGCCAGCTGTCTTTCCGTCCATTCGTCGGCGACATAATTGCCGGCGGTGACGCCGGTAACAGGTCCTTAAGGCTTGTATATGTTAGGGACTCGATAGTAACCATCTCTATGTCGGAAAAAAGGAAATGGAGAATGCCCCTGTGTATAAGAGGAGGATCATACATGTACTTAATTAAAGTACTTTCCATATTAGCAAGAGATTATGATTTCCATACAAATCACAATTTTAATATGGAAGGAATTTAGTGATATGTAAGGAGATTTGTGTCCATTGCTTGTATTAATTTGGGTGGAAGAGAGAATTTTTTCTAATCTGAAGAGCAGCTTTATAAAAAAAAAAAGAGGGAGAAGGGCATTAGTAAATGGTCTAGTATTTGTCATTTTCATTAACAAATACTAACGTGAAAAAATAGACTACATGTGTTCAAATTTTTTAAACGATCTCAATTTTGTATTCTGATTCAAAAGTAATCTTAGGTTTAAGCGTTACGGGGCAAGATCAAAAATAAAATATTTCAAATGACATAATAATATTAGACCAAAAATTAAATAGAAATCAAAATTCATCATATTAAAAAATGCAAATTTTTATCCTATTCTCATAAAAAATAATGAGAAGGGGATTAAGGGAAGTGACGTAGCATAGTGTTTTAGGTGTGACTGTGTGGAGGACGTAGGGTCCACGCGCTAATGTGAAAAGGGTTTAAAGAGGACAAGTGGCGAGTGAGAGCACGCCGTGACCTATGGAGTAAACTCTTGTCTTTTCTGGGAAATTATGCCACGTCAACTCTCTGTCACCAGGAGGATCTTGCTAAATTAGTTGACAAATTTAGATCTCTTTTCTTGTAATAAGTAATTTGATTAAGTTAATAATTTATCTACTTATTTTAAAAAATTACAGATTGGGAAAACAGATAAATGAGCTGAGTTGTAGCTGTGTCAATGACTCAATTCAATTGGGTATTTTAAGAATATACTATACAATTTTTTGAGAAACTGATGCGCATAATAAAAATTATATTTTTTTAATCGGTTTAGTCGTTGTAATTTCTCTTCACAATCAGCTCGGTCGAGATAATATTTCATATGACTAGATTAATATCACGTGTATTGATGCCATCATTTCAGAAAATTCTATTGAATAAATTTTGTCCAATTCGATCTAATTCTATCGATTTAAATTCCATTGAACAATGTGATTAAAAATATAAAATAAAAATAAAATTCTACATTAACAAATACACCCCTTCAATCTTCATATGACTAGATGAATATTATGTGTATTGATGCCATCATTTCAGAAAATTTTGGAAATCAGGGAATAACATTATATGGATATAAAGAGAAAATAACAAAAATCACATTCAAACAAAAATTTGAAGATTTTGGAAAAAACGGAAGGCAAAATATTATTTAATACATAATAAAAATGAGGTTGTGTAAAGAGAGGAAATACAAAGATGCATAAATTAAAAAAGAATTAAAATTGAGAAAGAAATGAAAGAAAACGGAATATGCAAGGAACTCGCTTTGAAATCTAATGGGATTCGAGGTTCAGCATTTTAGCCATGGCGCCCGGGGTCAATTTAGTACTTTGTGTGCCAAGCTTTATATATCTCATCTTTTTAATGTAAAATAGCAGTACATAGGTAAAAGAATTTATTCGAGCTACCGGATGACTTGGTATCCTAAATCAACTATATAGATCTGCCCCTGCCTGGACTGTAGATACTATGCTTTATTACTCTGCTGCTACAAGGTACGTTTTGTTTTGCTTCATCAATTATAAATTAAGATAAATCAAAACTAAAATTAGGTGGATAAATAAAAGAAGAATTAAAAAGAATCAACTGTGACTCCAAGTAATGCTTGATCTATGTGATTCAACTTCGGATCTTAAAAAAATCCTCTAGATTCCAGTATTTTGACATTGTGCATTTCCGCTTATCATTTCTAGCTTTTATGGCATCAGTCTTTACAATATTAACCTTCTAGAAAATAGGGTGCCAATCAGGGGAGTATTTAGGCCCAAATTATGAGACACGTGAACTCATAGTTTTTCGGCCAATCTAAGTGTTTTATGTACACATTTTCTAGAATTAATCTAATATTATTTGTTGGTCCTTGGCCTCTAAAAATGTTGAATGGTCCATTTGGTTAATTGTTGAGCTATTTACCCAAAGGAAGATGAATTATTTCCCACTAAATACTTCCTTTTCTCTATTTTTTTTAGTAGTTCATTCATGTTCTAAAATTTTTAGATCCGCCTTTGATTCTACCGATATAAGTTTATGTGGATACGTCTTTCAAACTGAATTTTAGATAACTTGTAAAATAGTGCTTCACTTGTAAAATTTGTAACTCTAAGGACAGTGACTATTATTGAAAGACATATCTTAAAATAGCGCTTCACTTGTGAAATTTGAATCTCAAGAATAGTTACTATTTTTCAAAGATACGGCCGATAATTGGCCGGTGGGTGCTATTTCTACAATAGCTTTCGACATTGAAAGCTCATTTGATGATCCACTGATCCAGTATTCGGTGTGATCCAAATAATTTGTAAAAATAGCACGGGTTAGCCAGTTTTTAGACCGGTAATTAAAAAATAGCCAGCATTTGCAAGTCATTAAAAAATAGCCATTATTTTGCTAAAACACGGAAAGTTCTAGCATAATATGCTGGATTATGGAGCTTCTGCGCATAAACTTCCAGCATATTATGTTGGAACAATCGAAAACAGCATATTATGTTGGACAAGAGTGGGTTGCTCTAGTGGTGAGCATCCTTCACTTCCAACCAAGAGATTGTGAGTTCGAGTCACCCCAAGAGCAAGGTGGGGAGTTCTTGGAGAGAGGGAGCCGAGGGTCTATCGGAAACAGCCTCTCTACCCCAGTATAGGGGTAAGGTCTGCGTACACACTACCCTCCTCAGACCCCACTAGTGGGATTATACTGGGTTGTTATTGTTGTTATTGTATATTTGTCACACCTCTTTTTTTCCGAAGGGGTATTAGGGAGTTTTTCCAATTAAAGTGACATTGATCGGAATGGGATTATTTATTTAGTTCAGAGTCGCCACTTGAAATAATTTATGATGTCCCAAGTCACCGATTTATTTTAAATCCCAAATCGAAGAAATTGACTCTTATTTGTGGTCTGTGAACACAGAAGATCGGGTAAGGAATTCTGTTAACCCGGGAGAAGGTGTGAGGCACTCCCGAGTTCCGTGGTTTTAGCACGGTCGCTCAACTATTAATAATTAGCTTAATTATCTGATTTATCACATGTTTTAAAACCTTACGTGCATTTTTACTTTCTAACTGCTTTTAGTATTTATGAAATTTGTTTGAAACAAGTCGCGATGTCGCGCACTCATTTATTTTTTGTACACATTGCGAATTGCGCCACTGAAACGCACTCATGATTTACAACATGTTAATTTTTATTATTATTTGAAGTTATGTCGGGTCACATGAAATGCACACCCGAATGGGATTTACGTATCGAGACCATGCCACGGG
This sequence comes from Nicotiana tomentosiformis, assembly GCF_000390325.3. Taxonomy (NCBI): domain Eukaryota; kingdom Viridiplantae; phylum Streptophyta; class Magnoliopsida; order Solanales; family Solanaceae; genus Nicotiana; species Nicotiana tomentosiformis. Next base: position 82,640,580 of record NC_090812.1, on the reverse strand, counting down.
AACCGTACCCATGTCCACGATGATTTATTAGCACGCCTAAAGCAAACTACGGTATTTACGAATTATTTTCCTAATCTTTGAGATTGTTGTGATGCCGAATTTATGGAAAAGATATTATTGGGGAGTAAATAGGCTAGTTAACATGATCTATTACTTGGCCTAAATTCCTTATGGTTCAAGATCCACCTTATGGCCCATTCTTATTCCTTGCCAAGAAACAAGCGACTCTAATTTTTTCATCTATCCAATTGAATAACTCACTTAAATCACTACTTCAACATGCTAAAACAAAGGCAGCGTAACATAATCATATAAGTAAGAAAACTAAATCAAAATTCATAGCGTATTTAACAGAAATCGTCCAACCAAACTTATATGTATTCAAATAAATCAATCTTTAAATCCAATATATAACCCAAATAATACGCAATCAGTACACAATTAATACGAAAGAGATAAGGTATTTTTCATAGAGCAAATGACTAAAATACGTCTTGGCAAAAAGACTGAATGTGTACCACCTGCTAGCGTCTTGGCGGGTGTACCACTCCAGAGCCGCCCCACTCAGACTCTGACTGAAGTACGCCATCAATAATTCGTCCTTCCCACCGGTGCCTCTCATCTTGCAGCAAAAACCTCTCAAATGGGCTACAGGATCTCCATGTCCATCGTACAGGTCAAACTTGGGCATCTTGAACCTGGCGGGCAATTGGATGTTAGGGAACAAGCACAAATCCTTGTAGGCCACACTCACTTGGCTTCCTATCCCTTGCATATTCCTCAAAGATTGCTCCAAACTCTTCACTTTCCTGAATATCTCATCTTGCTCCACGTTCTTAGATGGCTTCTCAGTTTCAACATGAGGCTCAAAGGAAGGGGTGTAACAATAAGGATCTGAGACCTTGAAGGTTGGTTTTGGAGCATAGTATTGGGCATCTAGAACTTTGAATGGGAGTTCACTAGAAGATCGATGGATGGTAGCTTGTGGAGGGGCTACAAAGACAGGATTGGATATTGGAGCAGGGTATGAGGTTGTTTAGGCTGGTGGAGCATAGAAAGGTTGGGACGAGGTGCCAGGGTAGTTGAGGTAAGGGATAGAGCCTGGTGCATGTTGAGGGAAAAGATCACCGGCAGTGGGAACCTGAGCTTGTGACAGTTGTGGGATAGAAGCAGGGTTTTCAGTGTAGTTAGTGGGAAATGAGGGTGGAGGATGTCCCCCGATCCAAGCCTAATACATTTCTGTCATCTGTTGTTTCAACCTTTGGACCTCCTCTTTCAATTCAGATTCCGACTCCACAATATCTCTCAATGGGTCAACCACTCATGTGCCCAATTCTTTGCCAGTCATGACTGCTTGTTGCTTTGACCTGGTATTGTATGGATGACTCGCCAGAATGCCAACAAACTAACCACCTAAATAGAACCTTTATTTCAAAACAACAAGCATGTTAGAATGAACACTCTTTTATTCCTTTCTTTTTTTTCTTTTTCTTTTCTTTTGTCGCTCTTTTTTCCTTTTTTTAAACCATTCGATCGAACCTGATATGGGTTGCCTACGTATCATGTGGAAAAATAAATCAGATCTTGCGTAGTTCGGGAAGATCGGGAATAAAGGAAATAAACTAACTCTTTTTTTTTATTTTGAATTTCCAAAAGAAAGACTTATAAAGATGAAAGAAAAAAAATTTGGATTTTGATTTTTTTTTTTTTTTTTAAAGAATTTTGGAAATGAAAATTTTCTAAAGAAGAAAGAAAATATATACATATTTTTTTAAAAAATATTCAACTTCTAAAGAAGAAAGGAAATTTTGAACTTTTATTTTGAATTTATGAAAGAAATACTTCTAAATAAAAAAAAAAAAATATTTTTGAATTTTGAATTTTCTTTTCAATTTTCGAAAGAAAAACTTCTGAAAAGGAATGAAAATATTTTTTGAATTTTTCAGAAGAAATTAAAAGAAAATATTTTTGGATTTTATTTTTTTAAAAATGTTGGGGTCTCAAAGAAAGACTTTTCTAAAGAAAGAAGTAAAGAAAAATATTTTTGAATTTTTAAAAATTGTGGGCCGGAACCGATGAGGTTTGCCTACGTACCTCACATCCGGTGAGAATCAGACCCGCGTAGTTCGGTCAGTTCTGACGGAACAGAGGAAACAATGACTTTTGAAAATATTGGCTTATTTTCTCTCTTTTTTTTTCAAAATTTCGGTAGAGTTTCGAAATGTTTCAAATACCTACCTCACTCTTGTTTTGTTCTTGATTTTCTTTCCCTATTCTAGAAGCCGGTCAACATACAAGCCGAAGCAAATGAATACGCAAGTAGCACGTAAAATGCATCACGATGGTCTTTTAATTTTTGGGCACACCTGTCCTAGACGGACCCAATGTATGTGTTGAGTCCCTAAGGTCAAATGCACGTGATGCAAACAAGCGTACCTAGTAGGGATCCGGCATGAGGCTATGTCATTCTAAGTTTTAAAAATCTGGGTGTATTGTTCTAGACACGGCTTACCTGAGCGGACAACTCGAGCTGAGGGAGGGCAGCGTACCGGGAATACAAAAGCTTCACCGATTTTACAACTTGTCTGAACCTCGTTCTAAAATTAGGATACGACTCTAACAGAAAAGAAGCCACGCAAAGCGCATGCTTCCCAGTAGATTTAGAAGACTCAGAGAGAAGAAGAGTTTCGTAATAGTTTTATATACTGTTCAAACAATATCAAAGCAATAAAAAGCGGCATTTAGTACATTAGGCTCAAACACGTAACAATCAGTAATAAATAAAACCAAGTATCACAATTATTCTAAGCTCGAATTCTGAACCCTGAACGAAAGATTATGGGTTCTTTTCCCCAGCAAAGTCTCTAGAACTGTCACGCCTCATTTTTCCCGAAGGGAATTAGGGAGTTTTTCCAATTAAAGTGACATTGATCGAAATGAGATTATTTATTTAGTTCAGAGTCTCCACTTGGAATAATTTATGGTGTCCCTAGTCACCGATTTATTTTAAATCCTAAATCAAGGAAATTGACTCTTATTTGTGGTCTGCGAACACAGAAGACCGGGTAAGAAATTCTGTTAACCCCGAAAAAGGTGTAAGGCACTCCCGAGTTCCGTGGTTTTAGCACGGTCGCTCAACTATTAATAATTAGCTTAATTATCTGATTTATCACATGTTTTAAAACCTTATGTGCATTTTTACTTTCTAACTGCTTTTAGTATTTATGGAATTTGTTTGAAACAAGTCGCGATATCGCGCACTCATTTATTTTTTGTACATATTGCGAATCGCGCCACGTGAAACGCACCCGCGATTTACAATATGTTAATTTTTATTATTATTTGAAGTTATGTCAGGTCACATGAAATGCACACCCGAATGGGATTTACGTATCGTGACCATACCACGGGAACCGTACCCATGTCCACGATGATTTATTAGCGCGCCTAAAGCAAACTACGGTATTTACGAATTATTTTCCTAATCTTTGAGGTTGTTGTGATGCCGAATTTATGGAGAAGATATTATTGGGGAGTAAATAGGCTAGCTAACATGATCTATTACTTGGCCCAAATTCCTTATGGTTCAAGACCCACCTTATGGCCCATTCTTATTCCTTGCCCAGAAAGAAACGACTCCAATTTTTCCATCTATCTAATTTAATAACTCACTTAAATCACCACTTCAACATGCTAAAACAAAGGCAACGAAACATAACCATATAAGTAAGAAAACTAAATCAAAATTCATAGCGTATTTAACAGAAATCGTCCAACCAAACTTACATATATTCAAATGAATTAATCTTTAAAGCCAATATATAACCCAAATAATATGCAATCAGTACACAATTAATACGAAAGAGATAAGGTATTTTCCATAGAGCAAATGAAATCCATCAAGAGCAAATAGAAACACTAATATATCAAAGCAAGTGTATACTTAAAAGGTAAACAAATAGTGAGAAGAATGAATTCGAATAGACCTTTATATTGATAAATAAAACTGAAAATTTGTAACTCAATCGGAATAACAAAGTAACAATTGTTGGACTGAAACGCAAAAATTGCGAATTAGAACCTCGAATCGGCACCAGAAAACTCAAAACCCAAACGCGACCTCAAAATTCGATCTCCGGACGCTTATCAATTGAAAAACTTTACAAGTGACTCAAAACCCACTTCCACATAACTCCAATCTTCCTTATCACAAACCCCCACTAAAATTCCCAAACATTTGACAAAAGCTTTCACAGTGGAAATTCCCAAAAAACAGACGTGAGTTCTTTTTTCGTTTTTTCTTTTTTCTTTGCCGTTTCCAATTGGCTCTTTTTGGAAATTGGGGTGATGTCTTAGCTTCTTAGGTCCTATTGTGAGTGTGGGGTTCAGAACCTCAAAAATGAGGGGCGGCTGGAATTGGGAAATTGAGAAGGGCGTCTGGTTCGTGAAGGAGGGTTGAGGGTGGCCGTTTTTTTCTTGTGTATTTTTGGTCTCTCAGGAGATTGAAAGGTAGGTAAGAGTTTGGTTATAATTGAATTTAAATATGAGTAGAATTGACGTGGGCCATTAAATTGGAGGGAATTAATGGTTAAGATTAAATCTTGCATTTAAATGGAGAGTGGCTAATGAGTTGAGAGGAATGCATATTTGTCTTGCTGGGTCACTAAAATCCGAAAATGAACTTACAATTGGCCCAAATTTAATTCTTTCTCATTGAACAAATATAAAAAAAATAAAATAAAAATACTACCAAAATATATTAGTTAATCTTAATTAATAAGAATAAATTATTAAAGTGAACTATATATAAAAATAAAAATATTTTTGGTATTTTTTTTAAATGTTATAAATATTATAAAATACTAATAAGCTAAAAAAAGTTATAAAACTATTTTTGTGTTTTTTAAACTTATGTTTTAAAATTAAAACTAAAAGTTGACCGAAATCCTATTAAAAATAAAATTAAGTAAATATTTTTAAAATACTACTTTTAAAAGTTGCGCGGGTCAAAAATTATGTGCTTACAGCTGTCCCTCTTTGCTTGGAAACACGAAGAGTTTTCGGAGCAAAGAACAATAAGCAACTTAATTGATTTATGACCCGACGCTTATTCAAAACGAAATAAAGATGGACAAAAGATTGTGACCGAGCCGTGGTATCTGAGCTGCCTACATATCCTTAGCTATAAAGGAATCAGGCTACGTGTAGTTCAGAGGTGAGTGAAGTGATGGAATATGTGGAGAGTCGAGTGAGGTTCCGTCGAGGTTCCGATCCGCGGTTCCTGTTATTACATCAGAATCAAAATCTAAAAGAAGTAAACAAACTTATCAGCTATGAGTTACAAGATTCCTATCTATAAGTCTTCTGAAACTTAATATTGAGTCTTGAATGATTCTTCATGCAGACTTTTGATTTGAACCTTAGATGCTTGCTAGCTGTAGGTGTTGATTCGTTCTTCCACGTCTTCTTGGGATCAAGACCGGACATGCAGTGCTCGTGACTTCAACCATGTCTTGAGCAGTTCACATCTTTCATTTGCTTCTGCATTTTAGATTCACTTCTTCTTTTTTTCTTTTATTCTGGATTGAGACTTCTTCTTTTGGTCATCTCGGATTGTCGACTCGTATTCTTAAGGCGAGCTTCTGCTACTTCTAACTTGAATTGAATTCTGAGATGACTTCCCTCGTTCTCCAGGTGGGCGCCTGCTACTGACTTGAAATTTGAAGTAACTTTGAAATGAATTCCCCCGTTCTCCAGGTGGGCTTCTGATGCTTCTTGAACTTGAAAATTGAAAGTTGACCCAGTTCTTCAGGTGGGCTCCTGATGCCTCTCTGACTTGAAATTGTAAACTGAAAGCTGACCCTATTCTTCAGGCGGGTTCCTGATGCTTCTTGAACTTGAAAATTGAAAGTTGACCCTGTTCTTCAGGCGGGCTCCTGATGCCTCTCTGACTTGAAATTGTAAACTGAAAATTGACCCTATTCTTCATGCAGGCTCCTGATGCTTCTTGAACTTGAAAATTGAAAGTTGACCATGTTCTTCAGGCGGGCTCCTGATGCCTCTCTGACTTGAAATTGTAAACTGAAAATTGACCATGTTCTTTAGGCAGGCTCCTGATGCCTCTTGAACTTGAAAATTGAAAGTTGACTCTGTTCTTCAAGCGGGCTCCTGATGCCTCTCTTACTTGAACTTGTAAACCGAAAGTTGACCATGTTCTTCAGGCGAGATTCTCCTGATTACTGGATTCTCCTGATGCTTCTCTAACTTGAACTTGAAAACTGAACGCTGAACATGTTCTTCAGGCGGCTCCTGATGCCTCTTGAACTTGAAAATTGAAAGTTAACCTTGTTCTTCAGGTGGGCTCCTGATGCCTCTTGAACTTGAAAATTGAAAGTTGATCATGTTCTTCAGGCAGGCTCCTGATGCCTCTCTGATTTGAACTTAAAATCGATTTCTGAAATATTGACCCTCGTCCTCCAGGTGGGTGCCTGCAATCAAAACAACAAAACAAACAAAATTTTCTACCCCAGTTTGCACTAGGAAGATTTGTGAGTTGTTAGCAAAACTGTAAACCACTTATGCTATTGATGCAATGATGAGAGTAAGACTAAAGACTCGACTAGGATGTGCGTCTCCTGTGAGTAAAACCAAGATAATTTGACAAGCAAATGCGTCTGCTAAAAATAAAACCTAAATGACCCAAACTAGGAAGTGTGTCTCCTAGGGATGGACTCAAACGACCCAAACTAGGAAGTGCGTCTCCTAAAAGAGTAACCTGAAAGACCAATATTAGGAAGTGTGTCTCCTACGGGTGAAACTTGAACGAACCAAACTAGGAAGTGCGTCTCCTAAGGGTGAAATCTAAATTTATGAAGTGTGTTTCCTAAAAGTATATCCTGAAAGACCCAGACTAGGAAGTGCGTCTCCTAGGGGCGAAACTTCAATGACTCAAACTAGGAAATGCGTCTCCTAGGGGCGAAACATCAATGACTCAAACTAGGAAGTGCGTCTCCTAGGGGTAAAATTCGAATGACTCAAACTAGGAAGTGCGTCTCCTAAGGATAAAACTTGAATGAACCAAACTAGGAATTACGTCTCCTAGGGGTGAAATCTCAATTTAGGAAGTGTGTCTCTTAAAAGTATATCCTGAAAGACCAGACTAAGAAATGCATCTCCTAGGGGCGAAACTTCAATGACTCAAATTAGAAAGTGCGTCTCCTAGGGGTAAAACTCGAATGACTCAAACTAGGAAGTGCGTCTCCTAGGGATGAAACTTGAATGAACCAAACTAGGAACTGCGTCTCCTAGGGGTGAAATTTCAATTTAGGAATTGCGTCTCCTAAAAGTATATCCTGAAAGAGCTAAACTAGGAAATACGTCTCCTAGGGGCGAAACTTCAACAACTCAAACTAGGAAGTGCGTCTCCTAGGGGTAAAACTCGAATGACTCAAACTAGGAAGTGTGTCTCCTAGGGATGAAACTTGAATGAACCAAACTAGGAACTGCGTCTCCTAGGGGTGAAATCTCAATTTAGGAAATGTGTCTCCTAAAAGTATATCCTGAAAGACCCAGACTAGGAAATGCGTCTCCTAGGAGCGAAACTTCAATGACTCAAACTAGGAAGTGCGTCTCTTAGGGGTAAAACTCGAATGACTCAAACTAGGAAGTGTGTCTCCTAGGGATGAAACTTGAATGTACCAAACTAGGAACTACGTCTCCTAGGGGTGATATCTCAATTTAGGAAGTGCGTCTCCTAAAACAAAAATATAACTTGAAAGACCCAGACTAGGAAGTGTGTCTCCTAGGGGTGAGACTCAGCTTGAGAAAAATTATAAACTAAGCTTGACTAAAGTAAAAACTGACCTTATTCTCCAGGTGGGACCCCTGAACTTTAAGAAAAGCCAAAGATTCCTCTCAACTAGGGATATGCCTAGGACGTATGGTGCTTCTCAACTAGGGAACATGCCTAGAAAGTATGGTGCTTCTCAACTAGGGAACATGCCTAGGAGGTATGATCTTCTCAATAGCCTTTGCGTTAGCAGAACTGGGGCATCACACATGAAAAATTCAAGCTTTGATATGATCATAGCCTTCATCCCTGTTTTAGACAAAGAAAACTTGTGAGTTTTAAACATGGTGGTTAGTTTGTGGCTTTGACTTCGAGGGCGATTTCTCTTGCACTTGCCATGACAACTTTGAATTCAACTTGGGGACCTTGCTTGTTATTGGCCAAACACTTTTCTGTCAACCCTTATCATAGAAAACACCTTTGATCCATTCAAGCCTAATACCCTCTATCTGTTGCATTTTTGCTCATAAAGTGACATTTACTGAACCTTTGCATTTCACATGAATCCCAAAACACGTCAATTGTCACAAACCCACGGCGCATACTATTGTTTCCTGACTTGTGCCACTTTTATGTGCTAGCCAGACTCCACTTTGTGCAATTGGAAAGCTGGTAGCAAATTTTGAAGTCATTTCTCACTTATTTTGACAAAACAGACTCAAAAAGAGGACTTAAACAAAGCAAGAAGAACAGAGTAAGGGGACAATGGAAAGAGATGACAACTAACAAGAAAATCACTAAGTAGAAACTTATCAGATGTGGATACCAACTCTAATGACCGTGACATGCATTTTGGATTAAGTGGCCTAATTTGTCAAGCAAGTCTAATGTTCAACTCTTGTTGTATCTCTAAGCCGTGAAACTAGGCTTCAATGCACCGATTATCCCTATCTGATTCACGATCCTTATTCGACTTGTAGTGCCCGAAGAGTTTTCACCATCAAGCCTCTCTCATTTTGTTATTTCTTTCAACTCACCATCGCCTTATGGTGCCTGTGAAGGTTTTCACCGATAAGACTCTCAGTTTGTTCTTTTCTTCTTATTTCCTCTGATTTTGCAGTTGACAAGGCATTAACCATAGTAAAAATATCATATGTTCCTGGCATGTCTAACTCGGCACTCTCAAAGATTATCTGGAAGGTCTTTTTTGGACTGTAATGTGGCTTTTGGACAGGGTTAGAAAGAAAGAAAGGCATGAAGGCTAAAATTCAAACTAAGACAAAATAGGGTATAACTTTAAAACTTTTGGAACCGTTTTTTTATAGAAAACGAAACTCCTGCCCCAGTTTCTTTTGAAGTGAGGAATTTTGAAAATTTGTTTTTTCTTCTTTTTTCCTTTTTGAGATGGAATTTCTAAGAAAATTTGGCTCTTGACTTCATGGAATTATGAAATATTTTATTTGGTGTGACCGAACCGTAAGGCTACCTACGTATCTTGTGGTGACAAGAATCAGGTTGAACGCAGTTCAAAATTAAGAGTTGTTTTGTTTTTGTTGCTTCCCTTTTTTTCTTTTTTTTCTTTTTTTTTCTATTTTTCTCCTTTTTTTTCTTTTCTATTTTCTAACTCTACTTCTAATTACAAAAGAGGGGTATGAAAGAAAATAAATAAGGCTCAAAAGGGGTAACAGAGGATAAAAGTATTTGGGGTAACAGAATAAAATGCATTTGTCATTCCAAACTTTAAAAATGCCAAGTACAAACATGCAATTGAAGATAAGCAAAGAAATCATACATAGTATCTATTGATGGCATCAACACAAACAAAAAGTTCCAATGGGCAATACCTTCGTCCCAATGAATGACCCTTGCTAGTTCGAAGCAGACTTGACTCAACCTTATCTTGATGTGGAATGATGCATTTCAACATTGACTGATCTACCTCAAACTACTTGAGAGACATTTCCTTGTTGCGTCCTCTTATCCACCTCTTGATTTCCCAGATTAACTACCTCAGTTTCACTCAATTCAAGCTACAGGTTATCATAGAATTCGTGAATCTTTACTTGTTTCCTCAAATGCATCTTTTTATCATATTCAAAATTATGTTTCATTATTCCATGATTAGACTGGATTTCAAGATATAGCTAAAAACTCGGCATGCATGTCATGTCATTAGAACTAGCGGGAAAAGAACTAAACACAGAATGACACAAAATGTCAAACTGTATTTCATTGAGTAAAGGATGGAAGGGTTTAAGAACAAGACAAACAACCTAAGATCCGAGTTACAACCCTAAAATAACCCGGATAATGAAAATACAACAGAACAGACATACAAGATTCACACAAATAGAGGGATAGAAGGGTTTGACTCAATAAAATAAATAAAATCTGGATCACAACCCTAAAATAACCCAGATAATAGAAAAAACATCAAAACAAGCTACCAAGATTCCTTCTGAGTAAGGAGAGAATGACCTTTCCATTGCTAAGCTTGACACTTAGCCACCAATTTGCTCATCAGAATCAAAAAGGCCTTCTCATATTTCAAAATCATTAACTTTAGTCAGCAAATTCCCAAGAGGATTCTCATACTTCCTGTCACCATGCATCATCCCCACAAAGGGTGCATCATCATGTGCAGGTAAAAGATTCTGCGTGATATTCTGGGTGTCACTGTCCTGGATCACAATTATCCCTTCTTGAATCATTCTTTCTATTTACCTTTTCAAAGCATGGCAATCTTCAGTGTTATGCCCTTGGACATTAGAATGGTACATGCACCGTACAGTAGGATCAAAAATTTTTGCGCATGGGTCCGGAGTATAGCCGAGAAGCGGCTCAATCAGGCCAGAATGTTTTAACTTTTCAAACAAGCTTGTGTAGGATTCCCCTATTGGCGTAAATCTATATCTTTGCCTTTGTTCCCCTCCATGCCCCTGTTTTCTAGGGTTATTGGGTGCTCGAAAATGTTGTGAAGGCGAACGAGTATTTTGTGGTGCTGGTGCTCGCCATAAGGAGTGACTCAGTGGTTGAACAAATGACTGGACATTATACGGAGGATAATACTGGCTAGGATTATGTAGAGCTCGGGGATAGGTTTGAGGTTGGGGTTGGGGTCGAGGCTGAGTATATTGGTGAGGCGGACCCTTTGAACCATGTCGTAATCCTGAGACAACCATGGCAACATCATACTTTTTCTTCTGACCCGGCAAGCTTCCTGTGTCGTTCTGAATTGCTTGTGTTGTGGCTTTTAAAGTAGAATAGCTCATGATATTGCTCGACTTCAACCCATCTTATACCATTCCTCCCATTTTTACCACATCATTAAAAGGCTTACCCACGGCCGAGATCAAATTCCCAAAGTAAGTAGGCTCTTGAGCTTGAAGAAAGTACTCAACTATCTCATCTTCTTCCATCGGCTGATTGACCTGGGCAGCTTGTTCTCTCCATCTGAACCCGTAATCCCTAAAGCTTTCATTAGGCTTCTTTTCTATCTTGGTCAGGGATAGGCGATTTGGGACAATGTCTAATTGTACTGAAAATGCAAGGCAAAGGCCTGAGCTAAATCGTCCCATGTGTACCTCCTGCTAGCGTCTTGGCGGGTGTACCACTCCAGAGCCTCCCCACTCAGACTCTGACTGAAATACGCCATCAATAATTCGTCCATCCCACCGGCGCCTCTCATATTGCAGCAAAAACCTCTCAAATGGGCCACGAGATCTCCTTGTCCATCGTACAAGTCAAACTTGGGCATCTCGAACATGGCGGGCAGTTGGACGTTAGGGAACAAGCACAAATCCTTGTAAGCCACACTCACTTGGCTTCCTATCCCTTGCATATTCCTCAAAGATTGCTCCAAACTCTTCACTTTTCTGATATCTCATCTTGCTCCACGTTCTTAGATGGCTTCTCGGTTTCAACATGAGGCTCAAAGGAAGGGGTGTAACAATAAGGATCCAGGACCTTGAAGGTTGGTTCTGGAGCATAGTATTGGGCATCTGGAACTTTGAACGAGAGTTCACTAGAAGATCGATGGATGGTAGCTTATGGAGGGGCTACAAAGACAGGACTGGATATTGGAGCAGGGTATAAGGTTGTTTAGGCTGGTGGAACATGGAAAGGTTGGGACGAGTTGCCATGGTAGTTGTGGTAAGGGGTAGAGCCTGGTGCATGTTGAGGGGAAAGATCACCGGCAGTGGGAACCTCAGCTTGTGACAGTTGTGGGATAGAGGCAAGGTTTTCAGTGTACTTAGCGGGAAATGAAAGTGGAGGATGTCCCCCGATCCAAGCCTGATACATTTCTGCCATCTGCTGTTTCAACCTTTGGACCTCCTCGTTCAATTCAGATTCCGACTCCACAATATCTTTCGATGGGTCAACCACTCCCGTGTCCAATCCTTTGCGAGTCATGACTGCCTGGTGCTTTGACCTGGTGTTGTATGGTTGACTCGCCAGAATGCCAACAAACTAACCACCTGAACAGAACTTTTATTTCAAAACAACAAGCATGTTAGAATGAACACTCTCTTTTTTTTCCTTTTTTTCCCCCTTTTTCTTTTCTTTTGTCGGCTCTTTTTTCCTTTTTTTAAAACCATTCGATTGAACCTGATATGGGTTGCCTACATATCATGTGGGAACATGAATCAGATCTTGCATAGTTCGGGAAGATCGGGAATAAAGGAAATAAACTAACTCTTTTTTTTTATTTTGAATTTCCGAAAGAAAGACTTATAAAATGAAAGAAAATATTTTTGGATTTTGATTTATTTTTTTTTAAAAAGAATTTTGGAAAAGAAAATTTTCTAAAGTTTAAAGAAAATATATACATATTCTTTTTAAAAATATTCAACTACTTTTTTTTTTTTTTTTGGAATTTTGCAAGAAAAACCTCTAAAGAAGAAAGGAAATATTTTTGGATATTTATTTTGAATTTATGAAAGAAATACTTCTAAAGAAAAAAAAATATTTTTGAATCTTGAATTCTTTTCAATTTTCGAAAGAAAAACTTCTGAAAAGGAATGAAAATATTTTTTTGATTTTTCAGAAGAAATTAGAATAAAATATTTTTGAATTTTATTTTTTAAAAAAAGTTGGGGTCTCAAAGAAAGACTTTTCTAAAGAAGGAAGTAAAGGAAAATATTTTTGGATTTTTAAAAATTGTGGGCCGGAACCGATGAGGTTTGCCTACGTACCTCACATCCGGTGAGAATCAGACCCGCGTAGTTCGGTCAGTTCTGACGGAACAGAGGAAACAATGACTTTTGAAAATATTGGCTTATTTTCTCTCTATTTTTTCAAAATTTCGACAGAGTTTCGAAATGTTTCAAATACCTACCTCACTCTTATTTTTTTCTTGATTTTCTTTCCCTATTCTAGAAGCCGGTCAACATACAAGCCGAAGCAAATGAATACACAAGTAGCACGTAAAATGCATCAGGATGGTCTTTTAATTTTTGGGTACACCTGTCCTAGACGGACCCAATGCATGTGTTGAGTCCCTAAGGTCAAATGCACGTGATGCAAACAAGCGTACCTAGTAGGAATCCGGCACGAGGCAATGTCATTCTAAGTGTTAAAAACTTGGGTGTATTATTCTAGACCCGGCTTACCCAAGCAGACAACTCGAGCCGAGGGAGGCAGCGTACCGGGAATACAGAAGCTTCACCGGCTTTGCAACTTGTCCGAACCTCGTTCTAAAATTAGGATACGACTCTAACAGAAAAGAAGCCACGCAAAGCGCACGCTTCCAGAAGATTTAGAAGACTGAGAGAGAAGAAGGGTTTCGTAACAGTTTTATATACAATTCAAACAATATCAAAATCGGTAAAAAGCGGCATTTAGCACATTAGGCTCAAACACGTAAAAATCAGATAATAAACAAAACCAAGTATCATAATTATTCTAAGCTCGAATTCTGAACCCTAAACCAAAGATTCTGGGTTCTTTTCCCCAGCAGAGTCGCTAGAGCTGTCACACCTTCTTTTTCCCGAAGGGAATTAGGGAGTTTTTTCAATTAAAGTGACATTGATCGAAATGGGATTATTTATTTAGTTTAGAGTCGCCACTTAGAATAATTTATGGTTTCCCAAGTTACCGATTTATTTTAAATCCCAAATCGAGAAAATTGACTCTTATTTGTGGTCTGCGAATACAGAAAACCGGGTAAGGAATTCTGTTAACCCCAGAAAAGGTGTGAGGCACTTCCGAGTTCTGTGATTTTAGCACGGTCGCTCAACTATTAATACTTGGCTTAATTATCTGATTTATTACATGTTTTAAAACTTTATGTGCATTTTTACTTTCTAACTGCTTTTAGTATTTATGAAATTTGTTTGAAACAAGTTACGATATCGCGCACTCGTTTATTTTTTGTACACATTATGAATCGCGCCACGTGAAACACACCCGGTATTTATAACATGTTAATTTTTATTATTATTTGAAGTTATGTCGGGTCACATGAAATGCACACCCAAATGAATTCGAATGGACCTTTATATTGATGAATAAAACTAAAAATTTGCAACTCAATCGGAATAACAAAGCAACAATCGTTGGGCTGAAACGCCAAAATTGCGAACTAGAACTTCGAATCCGCACAAGAAAACTCAAAACCCAAACGCGACCTCAAAATTCGATCTTCGCACGCTTATCAATTGAAAAACTTTACAAGTGACTCAAAACCCACTTCTACATAACTCCAATCTTCCTTATCACAAGCCCCCCACTAAAATTCCCAAACACTTGACAAAAGCTTTCACAGTGGAAATTCCCAAAAACCAGACGTGAGTTCTTTTTTCGTTTTTTCTTTTTTCTTTGCCGTTTCCAATTGGCTCTTTTTGGAAATTGGGGTGATGTCTTAGCTTCTTAGGTCCTATTGTGAGTGTGGGGTTCAGAACCTCAAAAATGAGGGGCGGCTGGAATTGGGAAATTGAGAAGGGCGTCTGGTTTGTGAAGGAGAGTTGAGGGTGGCCATTTTTTTCTTGTGTATTTTTGGTCTCTTGGGAGATTAAAAGGTAGCTTAGGGTTTGGTTATAATTGAATTTAAATTTGGGTGTTAGAATTGACGCGTGCCATTAGATTGGAGGGAATTAATGGCTAAGATTAAATCTTGCATTTAAGTGGAGAGTGAGCTAATGAGTTGGGAGGAATGGACCAAATTGGCCCAAATTTAATTTTTTCTCATTGAGCAAAAATAAAAATAAAAATAAAAATAAAAATACTACCAAAATATATTAGTTAATCTTATTAATAAGAATAAATTATTAAAGTAAACTATATATAAAAAAGGAAATATTTTTGGTATTTTTTTAAATGTTATAAATATTATAAAATACTAATAAGCTAAAAACAAAAGTTATAAAACTATTTTTGTGTTTTTTTTACTTATGTTTTAAAATTAAAGCTAAAAGTTGACCGAAATCCTATTAAAAATGAAAATAAGTAAATATTTTAAAAATATTACTTTTAAAAGTTGTGCGGGTCAAAAATTACGTGCTTACAATATTATGTTGAAACTCCAGCATACGGAAAGTTTCAGCATAATATGCAAAACATTGGAGCTCCTGTATATAAACTTCCAGCATATTATGTTGGAAGTTCAGCACATTATAAACTTCAAGCATATTATGCTGGAATTTTTCCGCAATTTTAAGAGTGTTTTTATTCAGATTTTATTTTTACATAAAAAGTAACTAAATTTTGATTATTTTTGAAACTGCGACTTTTTTAATTACCAATTATAAATCAAATAATTTGTGTAGTCAAAGGTGTCGCGCGTGCGCGTGTATATATATATATATACTTCCCCCAATTTAAATGTAAGGTTTCTCGCCAGCTGCTAATGGAGTTGTATAAGCTTTAAAAAGCAACAAGACGAATATGGGGTTTAAAGCTAACACCGAGGTTGCTTATCTAAAATTTATTATAATCATTCTGTCCGACTCAAAATATATTTTTTCATTTATTGTTTTTTCTTCTGAAAATTGCTTAATTATCAAATTAAGCTGAAACAATTTTTCTTCATAAAAAGAGAAAATGGATGAACACAAACCAAATTAAAAATAATTGTGTTTCACAATTTTCATACGTGTCTATTTAGCTATTTATGTAACTCAAAACGACCCGAATGTTTGAATGAGTTAATTTAAGATAAAACCCAAATCGATCCATCAATAAAATTATTTCCAACTCAAGCTGTTCAAACTATGATAGCTTGGGCGTGTTATTTTAAGTTAGATATACATGGGATAATTTTGACACCATTTCTTGTAAAATATAATAGTGAGTGAGAGAGAAGAGTAAAAAAATAAACACAAACGGACAGGCGTTAGAATTTTCTTTCTTCTCACCTAACGTAACATTAGATTTGTATACGGGTAAAATCGGGCTCATGGCGCACCCCAACTTCCGATAGGGTAAACAAAGCTCGAGACATGATGACAAGGCGCCAGAATCGAGGTAAGGGTCTTACCGAGTTAGAGTCCGGAAGCATGACGCCTGTCTTCAAAAATATCGGGGTCATAATCCGGGATCAGTCCACATCCCAAAAGACGTTGTCGGGCAACCAAGCATGAACAACAGAAGGTCGTAATATCCGCGAATATCTAGATATCACGACATGGATCTCGGCACGTATCGATGGAGAACCGACAATCAGTTAAACAAAAGATTTTTTACTTTTTACAGAATTGTACCTAAAGTAGGATTCCCCACTATATAAAGGGGGGGTCTGACTATTCATTAAACACATTGTAACACGCATCCCA
Source organism: Nicotiana tomentosiformis (assembly GCF_000390325.3). NCBI lineage: Eukaryota > Viridiplantae > Streptophyta > Magnoliopsida > Solanales > Solanaceae > Nicotiana > Nicotiana tomentosiformis. The sequence continues at coordinate 82,624,020 of NC_090812.1, read as the reverse complement.
AAGCAATACACTATTATTCTCACTATTATTATAGCTCTTTTTCTTGTTCATCAGTACTGGCTATTATGATCCCGGATCAAGGGTGAATTATTTCACTAAGGCTGGAATCAACCTCCTCTCATGGTTCGAATTTACCATATCTTTATTTGTTTAATCTAACTCAATTTATCAAATTAATTTGCGTATCCTTAAAACCACTTATAAATTTAATTGTTATCCGATTTTGAGGTTAAACAAGAATACTAACCCATATTTGTTGAAGATGGATGCAAGATTTAAACTTTATGGATTTGAGTTTAAAATTTTAATACCATTTGATCTGCCGATTTTGAAATTTATTACTTATACTAATTTAGTGATAACATATAGTGAATTCGAAGCCACTGACTGAACCATCGGAGCCCCACCCCTAATAATTTATCAAGCACGTTCTTCATCAAATTTCAACCTGTGCTCATTGATTCTCCATATTACATATTGGGATTCTGGGACGGCGACAGATTCATGGACCTGCCGATAACTGACACGTGGCATAACTCATAATCACAGCCCTTCGTGATTCACATGATATGTCCTTCTTTTCTTCTTCACATTAGTAATTAGTAATTCTCACTTATGAACTGTTGATTTTGTTCTCCTTGTCTGTGGATTTGGAGGTAAATTAAGTTTTCATCTTTTATTTCAATTCCTCTTTGCTCAATTTCAGTAGTGAAATTTATTATTTTGATGGTAAGTTGGTAACAGATGCTCTAGCTGTCTCTATTTTCGAGCATGCTTCTTAGTTCTCTGATTTATATCTTCCTATATTGTTTTTACAAGTTTTGAGCTATCTAACTTACTTTTTCTTGGAGTTTAACTTTGTACCAACGATTTAGGACCCGTTTGGTCATAGATTTTGCCAAAATAAACTTGGGTTTTATTTGGCAAACACATGTTTGGCCATAGATTTTGCCTATATTTTGGCCAAATCCCAAGTCCTAAATCCCAAATCCCAAAACCAGCTCAATAGCTGGTTTTGGGCCAAAATATCACTATTATATTTTTTAAAAATTATCCCAAATTTTTATATTTTATAAAAGAGCCCACCATTTATTATTTTGTAACGATGTTGCTTCGTCTTCTCGGTCATCTGATAGTGTATCTGTTATTCCCGCCAATATTGCTGTATTTGTAAATAATAATTCTGCAAAATATAAGTTATCGTAATGAAACAGTAATTAATTCGAGCCCACTGAATTCACAGTGTTTCCTTAAGGAATTTAATCCCCTCCTAGTACCCAAGGTAATGGATTATTTCCTCCCAGGATAGAACGAATCACACACTGGTGTAGCGGTATTTCAAACCTCAGTGTTTCAGCGAACACAAAGTTCGGTAGCAAATCACACTTACAGTTGCTTTGTTTGAAGTTAAAAACAATGTAGAACGAAGGAGTAGAAACTCAGAAAATCGTATGGAAATGCTGAGAGGAAGGAGTGCAATGTATAGCCAAATCTGTTGAGCGATTTCAGTCTTGTGTATTGTGTGTGTCTTTCTTCAACAGCTGCTGCACATATATATAGCAGCCAGTGTTGAAGAAGAACAATCGTCCACCCTCCATGGTGGAGCAAGCATTAGCTTGTTTGTGGAGCAAGCACATTCATGGTGGAAAGAGCATTAGGCGGTTGCTATTGCAGCTGGTGGTCAATACACGGATTGGAAAATATCCGTTACAAATGCGGATAATCTTACGTTAATATTTACTATTAACAAATAAATTTGGTCCAAAAAATTAATCAATCAATCATTTGACCAAATCCAAATCTGAAGCCGAAGCCGAAGCCGTAGCCGAAGCCGAGCCGAGCCGAGCGACGACGACGGCGGCGCGAGGCTTGCTTTCTTCTTAACTGTTTAAGAGTTACAAGAAGAGCAATTATATATATACCCACCAAAAATCTTTTGCTCTTCCAATATGGGACAATGTCTCATTGTCAAGAGGGGGAAACTTAAAATTTTACTCAAAATTTTTATTTTCCCTCCATTTCCCATTCACCCTCATTTTAAGACTATTTCATCTTAAAAACAAAAAACCTCAACAGTATCATATAGTTCATTATAAAAATGATAATTTTGTATCAAATTTATTTATGTTCAGGACTATAGTTTGCGATAATATAATGAATGTTATTGATAATGGTACTGTTTGATATTTGTGATAGTTTTTAGAACTTGTGGGTATAAGTCATGTTTCATATTTTTCCAAACCAGACTTCACCCAAAACAGATGTCCAAACACATTTCCATCTTCAAATCAAACTTCACCCAAATAAGATTTTTCAGAATAAATTTGGGAATCTATGGTCAAACGCTAGCTTAATAAGTAGTGATTGATAACTTTGCAATATAATAAGCTATTTAATTACACTAATAGCATCATAGCCTTTTAATTTTTTGTGTGATTTAATTCATACTGGCTTGATTAGACGTAGAATGAAAAGTACAGTAAGCTTAGGTAGTATCGTCATAGCGTGTATAAGAAGAAGGGAAAACAACAATGAGAGGTGTAAAAGTTATGGACTTTGTTTCTATATAAATGTTAAAAAAATCCACTAAATGAGTTTAAATAATAAAATTCGAACTCAACAAATCAAATGAGCTATGATAAAATTTTAAACTTGAATCTGAATCCACTTCCGATGAGAAAAGATTGAAAAGAAAATGAGGGATAAGTGTGATGTCTTTTAGCTTGAAGGTGGTAGGTACGTTGTTATATAATTTGGTTTAAAGCTGGATAAAGATTTGCGATATGGTAATTGGTATGTATGGCCTAGTATTTAATTTTTATCTTATATGATTGATAACAACTACTAACATGTTATAATTAAATAAAGATTAAATCCTTAATGATGAAATTTTTTATTTTTAATAAATATAATTATGAATTTTTAATTATCTCAAATATGCAACAAATTTAGGAGAAAAATAAATATAAGGTGTAAACTAAAATTAACAAAATTAATATTTCAAATTTTATTTGAAAAAAATTAGATAATCAGCAAACGATGTTTGAGTATACTAATAAGATAAAGAGAATGACCAAATGTTTGCCACAAAGTTTAACTGCAAGGCTGTTATCCTATGGGAGAGAAAATGTTCTGCAGCGCAAATTATATAATGTAATTATAACATAAAGTTTACAAGATGCTTGGTGCACTAGTAATAATATGCATAAACATAGATTGTTTTCGATAAACCCTTGGCTACTAGTTTGATGGAAATTTGAACTAACTTGTTTGACAAGGAAAATCCAGTAAGGCCAATATCTCATCTTTATCTCAGTAGTTTGTATTTACAGCATTTTTCCCCCCATAGATTACCGAGGCACTCATAATTTGATACTGCATATATACAGAAACAATAAGTTCCAATAGCTAAGCTAAAATCTGGATAAATGGGAGTTGAAGATAACAACACTGAATATTCGGGAGGTTCTCCAAATGTGAAGAACTGCACTAAGGTTTCATTTATCCCTCTCACATTCCTTATATTCTACGGAGTCTCTGGTGGACCATTTGGCGTTGAAGACACTGTCCGTGCAGCCGGTCCTCTTTTAGCACTACTCGGTTTTCTAATCTTTCCTTTTATATGGAGTATACCAGAGTCCTTAATAACTGCAGAAATGAGCACAATGTTCCCTGAAAATGGAGGTTATGTTGTTTGGGTTTCGACGACTTTAGGTCCTTATTGGGGATTTCAATTAGGATGGGTGAAATGGATGAGTGGTGTAGTTGATAATGCATTGTACCCCGTTTTGTTTCTAGATTACATTAAATCTGCTGTTCCAGCATTGGCAAATGGTGTTCCAAGAACGATCGCGATCCTAGCTATAATTATAGCGCTCACTTATTTGAACTACAGAGGTTTAACTTTAGTTGGTTGGGTCGCTACAATATTAGGGGTATTTACACTCCTTCCTTTTGGAATTATGGGACTTATTGCGCTTCCTAAGTTAGAGCCTTCAAGATGGTTTGTAGTGGACTTGGAAAATGTACAATGGGGATTGTATCTAAATACACTTTTCTGGAATTTGAACTATTGGGATGCAGTTAGTTGTATGGCAGGAGAAGTAGAGAATCCTGGGAAAACACTTCCTAAGGCTATATTCTATGCACTTCCCTTAGTTGTCTCTGGCTATTTTTTCCCTCTTTTATTTGGCACCGGAGCTGTTCCATTGCATCGCGATCTTTGGAGTGATGGTTATTTCTCGGATATTGCTAAGATCATTGGAGGAGTTTGGTTAAGATTATGGGTTCAAGGGGCGTCGGCTGTGTCAAATATGGGAATGTTTTTGGCCGAAATGAGTGGTGACTCTTTTCAGCTTTTGGGAATGGCAGAACGAGGAATGCTTCCTGATTTTTTTGCTAAGAGATCGCATTATGGAACTCCTCTTATTGGAATATTGTTTTCTGCATCAGGTGTTATACTTCTGTCCTGGCTTAGTTTTCAAGAGATTGTGGCTGCAGAGAACTTTATGTATTGTTGTGGAATGATTGTAGAATTTATAGCTTTTGTGAAGTTAAGGATAAAATACCCTGCAGTATCAAGGCCCTATATGATTCCCTTAGGCACAGTTGGTTCAATTTTAATGTGTGTGCCACCAACATTCTTTATTCTTGTGGTTATGGCACTGTGTACATTTAAGGTCATGATTGTGAGTTTCTTGGCTATTCTTGTTGGACTTATTTTGCAGCCTTGCCTAGTTTATTGTGACAAAAAGAAATGGTTAAGTTTCTCTGTTAGCTCTGATCTTGTAGATCTGCAGTCAAGTTATCATCCGGTTGGTGAGGCCTAAAATGGCGAATGAGAGTTCCCGGGGCAAACTCGGATTAGTCGGGTCCCAAAGCGGGTACCGGACACCCGGTGGGAAATCACAAAAAAAGAAAAGAAAAAAAAGAGCCTTCTGTTTTCTTGATGTTAGAAGCAATGAATTTGCTGTATATTTTCTTTTTTGTTGGTTGTGGGATATCTTAGTATGTTGAGCCCATGACAATTGTAAACATTGAGTGTGCAACTCACTCTGCTTAATTGGTTTGTATTCAAGTGTTTGAATCGCTGTCATTGTGCTATGATTTTTCTGCTTTCAACAATGCAAACCTGATTCTTAGTTGAGCATATGCTATATGCTAACGACTCACTCTTTAAATAAAAACAAGAATATGATTTGTGGTGGAGTCAGTTTATTTAGAGGTGTCAAAATTTAAAGGAAAAAATAAACGAAAAGTTAAGGGCTTTAATAATATAGTATATATATATATATATACATAAATATATAAAAATTATTTAACTATACAGTGTAATTTATGAATGAAGGAACATAAGTAACTTCGACTGAATATAACATGCATAGTATATATCTCCCGAAATAAATTTAGCGATACCCCATATTTACATCAAATTATATTAGTTTACCATAGTGATAAACAACATCCTTCTTACTGCATGAGCGCGCATATAATAACTTTATAAAATGCCTTGACAGTTTTTGCTTGTGGCTTCCCTCAAACTACTTACCATGATTCTATATAAGAGTGTATATTAATGTAAGGAATATAACAGAAGAATGTAATTTTGAACAAATTCATGTACATTACCTGCATATATTTTTTTCAATTTTACAAGTTTAACGTTACACAATCGTCAAATGTTACATCCTTTATTTCATTTCACAAATTGAAAAGTAATGGATACAGGAATATTAATCCAACTATGTGCATACGTTCGAATGATATTTTTTGTTTGTTTTGTTGAATCGAAAAAGAAATCTTTTTTGGTACCTCCTACTATATTTTATAAAAATAAATAAAATTTTGAAGTAATGGAAAATTAGCCAAGAGTTTTGCTTTGATGATACAAGTTTAACAAGATATTTCTATTGATTCTACTTCAGTGATACAAGTTTTAAAATTCTCAATAATTTTGCCTTCTGTTTAAGGAAAAATAATAACTCATGTTTTGAACATTTCAGGTGCTTAGATAAAATCTCATGGAATTGTGTATCGGGAACATAATTTTGTGCAATTACAGGTATCTATTTAACTTTTTGGTTCTTTTTTTAAGGACTAGATTTAGTGTACGTGTGTTGCACGTGTAATATAACTTATTTGACAAGCATTACAAAATTAATATCTAAAAATTATAAAAATTTTATTACATACATATCAAGAATTTTTTTGAGTTATACAATATATATTAAATTATCTAAACATCTTCACATTCTCTGGAGTTGAGCGAAGTAGTGTTTATTTAACTAATTTATGGCTTCTATATTTTGTATTTATGACATGATGAATAATCATTGATATATATCTCGTCTATGATTTGATAGTCTATTATTTTATTAGTTTCAACAAATGCTTCCAACTGTTAAGCGTTGAGTTTATTTTCGTAAAAATCTTCTTTTGATTTAACAGATGCCTACAAAGTTAACAAAAAATTCACTTACAAAGTTTTACTCCTTTAAACAAATTCTCTTAATAATTAAGTAGTAACTTTTTTTATTTTATACCATGCGTAAAATACATGTATGAACTTGTAGGACAATTTCACTGAATCAAGCTCATATGGCCGCACAACATAAAACAAACTCTTACAATCAATGAGTCAAATAAACAAATTAAAACATACACCGTTGCAAAATAAGTTGATTTAGTTAATTCTTTCAATTATCTCATCAAGCACATATGTATAATAAATCAATAATATTATATTCACGAATAAAAAAGAGTAGAACTATAATTCCTTATTGACTAAAGACTTTTAAAGAAATCAGAGCTTGTTTAGTATTTCATGGTGCTGCTATAACATTAATTTTGATCAGGTCTAAAATAGCTCCACATACCATAATTTTTTCCTGTTTTTATCTATGATGCAAGATTTTATAATTTATTTCCTGCACGCAAAACCAAATCTTATCATAATATAAATTCATCCTAACATAATAAGCACATAAAAAAAATAAAAGAAAAGAAGGAGCTCACCAACTTTCAAATAAACAGAAAGTAAATTTAAAATAACTTCTAATTTTAATTAATCATAAAAAGCAATATACAATTCATCACACGATGAATTTTCAATAATAAGCCATAATTTAAAGAACGGCAAATATATTGACGATTACTCTTCGTGCCTAGGTTTTTAAGCATTAGAATAAGTAGTAGGCAAAGTATTATAATAGTTATGTTACCTGGTTCACATTAGCTAAGAATTTAAATAAGGTAAAATATAGATTGACTTTCTATATAATTCAAATAAGAAAAAATTAAATAAAAAATATTTTAATTGATTTCAAAACTCTAAAAATTAGAGAAATAATTAAATAATAATTTTGTCTAGTGTGAAATATATTTTTAAAGGATAAAAAATGCGAATAAACTTTTGTGTTTTTAATATAGTAATAGATAATTGAGTAGTTGAGAAGATAAAAGTTCATATCACTAACAAAGCTAGGAATTCAAATAAGGAAGTTTAAAAGAAAAATTCTTATACCCAAGGAATCAACAACATATATGTAAGCAAAAAGATTTATTTTTATCGTATTTATAAAATATAATTTCGATCAAAAGTGGTTTAATTGCCATCGACTATATTTTTTTCCTTTTTCAAACGACTCCTTTGGTTTGTAATGTTCTACGTAGTTTTTTTCAAGAAATCTGTGTCTCCGGTTAAACTCACCCCAATCAGATAACACTCAACAGTCAAAAACACAGAAAATATGGCCGCCGGCGCCGGTGCCATTCGAACTTTTCTTCTCAACGCAACTCAAAAACCTTTCACTTCCTCTTTCTTGAAAAACATTTCCCTACCCACATGCCTTTTTCTCCACAATTGCCTTTCCCTCCGCAGTTTTTCCCATCGCCCCTTTTGCTCTATCTCTACCCAATTAACATCCCAAGAAGACACTCCACAACCCGAAAATTTTCAACACTCGAATAAAAAAACCCGACCCAATGTTTTACAAATTCTTGAAGAGAGAGGATTACTGGAATCAGTGACTAACGACTCTCTTCGCTCCGTTTGCTCCGACCCGAATTTGGGTCCGTTGAAAGTGTACTGCGGGTTTGACCCGACTGCCGAAAGCTTACACCTTGGGAATCTTTTGGGCATATTGTGCTTTCTTGGTTTTTACGTTGTGGGCATAATGCTGTTGCGCTCATTGGCGGCGCTACGGGTCGAATCGGTGACCCGTCTGGGAAGAGTTTGGAGCGACCCGAGCTTGATTTAGTGACACTTGAGAAGAATATATCTGGGATTAGCGGGGTTATTCAAAAGATTTTGGTCTGCGCACCAGGTGTTTGTGAAAATGCCGGAGAGGTGAAAATTTTGAATAATTATGATTGGTGGAAGGATGTGAAGTTTTTGGATTTTTTGAGGAATGTAGGGAGGTATGCAAGAGTTGGGACTATGATGTCTAAGGAAAGTGTGAAGAAAAGGTTGGAGAATGCAGAGCAGGGGATGAGTTATGCTGAGTTTACATATCAGCTTTTACAAGGGTACGATTTTGTGCATTTGTATGAAAAAGAAGGTGTGAGTGTCCAAATTGGTGGTAGTGATCAATGGGGTAATATCACTGCTGGTACTGATCTTATTCGTAGGCTTATTGGGAAATCTCCCGAAAATGGAGCTGTTGTAGGCAATGCTCCTGTTGTTTTTGGGCTTACTTTTCCTTTGCTTCTCAAGAGTGATGGTACAAAGTTTGGAAAATCAGAAGACGGTGCAATTTGGCTAGCCCCTTCACTTTTGTCGCCATATAAGTTCTATCAGTATTTCTTTACTGTCCCTGATGATGATGTAGTGAGGTTTCTCAAGATTCTTACTTTTCTGAGCATTGAAGAAATTGCAGAGTTGGAGAGGGATATGGGAAAACCTGGATATGTTCCTAACACAGCTCAACGTAGGTTGGCTGAGGAGGTTACACGGTTTGTTCATGGACAAGAGGGATTGGAAGAGGCGCTTAAGGCTACAGAGGCACTGAAGCCTGGAAATGCTGATACCAAATTGGATTGGAAAACTATTGAGGGTATTGCAGCTGATGTTCCGTCTTGCTCCATGAAATATGATCAGGTGTTGAACATACCGATCTTGGATCTTTATGTTTCCGGTGGTTTGCTTGAGAGCAAATCAGCTGCACGACGGATGCTTAAGCAAGGGGGCCTTTACTTGAACAATGGTAAAGTTGATAGTGAGAGTAAGAAGATTGAAGCGGATGATATTGTCGATGACAAAGTTATCCTTTTATCTGCAGGGAAAAAGAACAAGATGGTTGTAAGAATATCCTGACTTGCTGCTGTCAGTCTAATATTTGATTGCATTAATATTTTATTTTTTGATAATGGTTAAAGATAGCAGTTCAATGTTCAAACAAAGCTTTCTGAGTTGGACGAGACACAAGATTTTACTTGGTATGCATATGATAGGAAGAGGGGAGAGCAGCCAAGCATTGAAAGGAAGTAAAGCAGCGTTATGTACGTTATGATATTAAAATTATTTCACCGATTAAAAAAAAAGTTGAAATTTTTTCCATCACTTCGTGTTGGTATTTTTTTTATTGCTCAGAACAATAATGGTCAAGGTGGGAGAAGAAGATGACTATGCAAGTGTTAAGAATTACTCTGGACTCTATGGATTGTCTATCAAGTTGTATCTGTGAGGTCCTGTTGCACTCTTTTTTCTTTCAGTTTTGACAGGCATGACGTCCTATTGCAGTTAGGACTCCTTATATATGCTTCAATTATTTGTTGGAAGCCAGGTGCTAATTATAAGCGACTTTGCAAATTGTTTAGAGATCTTGTAAGACACATAATAATTATCTAAGCTGACTAGTAGTGTATGCTGGTTTGATGATATGTGATTTGAAAAAGACACTTTAGTTTTCTCTGATTTTGGTATACTTCAGCAAAACTTTGTTAGTTGTGTCCCGTTATTAACATGTGCATTTACATAGTCTTGTGTAAACCGTGGAATAACTTGTATTGGTTTTTGTTTGAGCACCGAGCCCAGCTGGTAGATAGTGTATTTTTTCGGGAAAGGAGAAATTGCATCAGCTTAGAGTTAGTTGTCTGTTGGATGACATATTGAGGATGGAAATTGCGCCAATATTAAATTTGCTCATATTGTTGCAAAAGAAGAACATGGAGAACCAAAAATGACATGAATTAGGAAGAAGAAGAAACATAGAATAATGGAAGGAGGAGGACCATCTGGCGCAATTTTGTCTTTGGAAAATTAAAAGGGAAGTTGCTTATATCATTCCTGGTGATTTACCTTTGGATTTCCTTCTGTAACTCATAACTCAATGGGGCTTCCTCGGTCAGGGCGTTATGTTGCCGTTGATACATGACTTCTTGCAAATGTCTTTGTCCTACCACTCAAGGGTATTAAAGGTACCTTTATAGGAGTACAAGTGTGCTGAATGTGTATGATAAATCTTTATAAGCTGATGTGGGGTAGCTTTACAACATGTAAAGGAATGATGCTGTGGCCCTTTGATCTCTTATGCTTCATTATTGAACAGTTATTTGTAACTGCTTTGCAAGTTTCGTGTATTAGCACAGAGAAGTTTGAGGGGTGGCACCGGAGCTGTTCCGTTGCATCGCAAACTTAGGAGTGATGGTTATTTCTATATTGCTAAGATTATTGGAGGAGTATGGTTAAGATTATGGGTTCAAGGGGCGTTGGCTGTGTCAAATATGGGAATGTTTTTGGCTGAAATGAGTGGTGACTCTTTTCAGCTTTTGGGAATGGCAGAACGAGGAATGCTTCCTGATTTTTTCGCCAAGAGATTGCGTTATGGAGCTCCTCTTATTGGAATATTGTTTTCTGCATCAGGTGTTATACTTCTGTCATGGCTTAGTTTCCAAGAGATTGTGGCTGCAGCGAACTTTCAGTATTGTTGTGGAATGATTGTGGAATTTATAGCTTTTGTGAAGTTACGGATAAAATACCCTGCAGCGTCAAGACCTTATAGGATTCCCTTAGGCACAGTTGGTTCAATTTTAATGTGTGTGCCACCAACATTATATATTCTTGTGGTTATGGCACTGTGTACATGTAAGGTCATGATTGTCAGTTTCTTGGCTATTCTTGTTGGATTTATTTTGCAGCCTTGCCTAGTTTGTTGTGACAAAAAGAAATGGTTGTTTCTCTGTTAGCTCTGATCTTGTAGATCTGCAGTCAAGTTATCATCCGGTTGGTGAGGCCTAAAATGGTGAATGAGATTTTCCGGCGCATACTCAGATTAGTCGGGCCCAAAGCGGGTACCGGACACCCAGTGGGAAATCACAAAAAAGAAAGAAAAAAAAGATCCTTGTGTTTTCTTGATGTTAGAAGCATTGAATTTGCTGTATATTTTCTTTTTTGTTGGTTGTGGGATATCTTAGTATGTTGATCCCATGACAATTGTAAACATTGAGTGTGCAACTCACTCTGCTTAATTGGTTTGTATTCAAGTGTTTGAATCACTATCATTGTGCTATGATTTGTTTGCTTTCAAAAATGCAAATGCTATATGCTAACGACTCACTCTTTAGATAAAAACAAGGATATGATTTGTGGCGGAGTCGGTTTATTTAGAGGTGTAAAATTTAAAGAAAAAAATAAACGAAAAGTTAAGGGCTTTAATAATATAGCATTGTATGCGGTCAAAATCGAGCTTGCCTTTCGTATGACTAATCGAGATTGGAAGATAATAGGACAAGGTTCGAACTCGTGTAATATCGAACTGTGATGCGAGGTTTGAGTGCCGAGCTCGTAACCTAGAGACTGATCGAGATCGGAACCGTCCAAGATCGGGATCGAATAAGATAGAGATCGAGCGAGACCGAGGGAAGCTTATCGAGCCAAAAAATAGAAAGCCGAAATATCCGCAATTGGTCGAGAATCACGACTGAAATCCCGACGCATATCAAGGAAAGACCAATTAATTAACCTATCATGAGATTCCTTACTGTATTTAGAATTATATCAAGAGTAGGACTTCTCTACTATATAAAGGGGGGTCTAATCATTTGTAGAGTGGGACATATTTTATGCAATACAAAGCAATATACTACCTTTCTTCTGGTTTTTAATATCTAGTCATTTTGTTCTTGTATCAGTTTATTCTCCACTTGGTTTGAGGGTGATCGAACTTGAGGGCCAAGGCTTATTGATTCATTTGGTTTGCATTTGTTTCTTTTACAGTTAATTTCAATACTAATATATATATTTTCTCAATTTGTGTCAAGTTATATCACATATCCTTCAAACCACGTATAAATTCAATTGTTATTCATTTTTCGGGTAAACAGTTTGGCGCCCACCATGGGGCTAAGGATAATAGTATCTTTGATTCAAGGATCAACATGTCGAACTCTCATGCATCGCCCGTACACGTGGACAATGACTTCGGTCACCATGATGAAAATGACAACATAGCACCAGGGAACGGCGTACCTCCAGTTGGTCTCGATGGAGTCCCGACAATAGATCCGATCGACGCCAGCTCGCATGTAGCCATTAATGCAACTTTGGCCGTCGATCCTGAGAATAGCGTCCGCAGGGATGTTCGATCAGCCGCTCAGAGCATACATGGCGGCGACGAAGACGGAATCAGCCTCCGGAGGATCTTCGAGATGTTGCAGGCTCAGCAGGCCGCGATAGCACAGCTCCGAAACCAGAACCATTCACCAAGCAGGATCGAGCCCAAGCCATCCCAGGAAGTTGTTCACATGGTCGAATCGATGTCAAGGAAATCGAACGGAAATGAATCGGGGACCGATCCCGCTATCATGAAGATGCTCGAGGAACTAACGAAGCGAGTTGAATCGGGGGAAAAGAAGATCGAAGCAAACGACAAGAAGGTGGAAACTTATAACTTCAGGGTTGATCAGATCCCGAGGATACCACCAATACTGAAGGGTTTGGATTCCAAAAAGTTTGTACAAAATCCCTTCCCCCTGAGCGCGGCTCCCAAACCGATCCCCAAGAAGTTTTGCATGCCCGAAATTCTCAAGTATAATGGAACGACCGACCCCAACGAGCATGCCACCTCTTACACGTGTGCAATAAAAGGGAATGATCTAGAGGATGACGAGATCGAATCTGTGTTACTAAAGAAATTTGGGGAGACCCTGTCAAAGGGAGCAATGATATGGTACCATAATTTATCACCTAACTCTATTGATTCTTTTGCCATGCTTGCAAACTTGTTTGTAAAAGCACATGCTAGAGCCATAAAGATCGAGACTAGGAAGTCAGACCTTTTCAAGGTAAAGCAGCTCAGAGAGTTTGTGTCTCGGCTCCAAGTGGAACGAATGGATCTACCACCAGTTGCCGATGATTGGACCGTTCAAGCTTTCACTCAAGGACTAAATGAACGAAGTTCAGTGGCTTCACAACAGTTGAAGCAGAACTTGATTGAGTACCCGGCTGTTACCTGAGACGATGTACATAATCGATATCAATCGAAGATTAGAGTTGAAGACGACCAGCTGGGGGCTCCTTCCTGGTCCGTTACCAAAAAGGACGTTGATCGAGAACCAAGGTCGAACAGGGATCGATACAAGCCGTATAATAGAGATCGTAGGGGAAACGGACCTGGGCACAACTCCGTACGAGGTGAAAGGAGAAATGATCGAGGCCAGAACTCTCGAGTGCTCTTAAGCAAGAATGATTTCGACAGGCATACCGGACCTAAGGAAGCACCGCTATTGTAAGAATATAACTTCAATATTGATGCATTTGCCATCGTATCAGCCATCGGACACATCAAGGATACTAAATGGACTCGACCTCTGCAAACCGACCCAGCCTGGAGAAATCCCAATCAAGTATACAAGTATCATGGCACCCATGGCCACAGAAAGGAAGATTGCAGACAGTTGAGAGAAGAAGTAGCGCGGTTATTCAATTTAGGGCACCTTCAGGAGTTTCTAAGTGATCGGGCCAAGAAACATTTCAAAAATAGAGAATTTAACAAACAAAACGGGCAAGAAGAACCACAACACTTTGTTCACGTGATTGCCGGAGGGATCGATGTTCCCCAAGGGCCAGTATTAAAATGCACTAAGGTGTCGGTCACAAGGGAGAAGCGATCTCGGGATCAAGATTACATACCGAAATGAATCTTGTCCTTCAACGACGAAGACGCAAAAGGAATCATACTGCCCCATAACGATGCACTGGTAATATCTGTACTCATGAATAAGACTCAAGTTGTTAGTGTGTTAATTGATCCAGGTAGTTCAGCCAACATCATTCGACCGAGGGTTGTAGAACAACTCGGTCTACAAGACCAAGTCGTGCTCGTGGCTTGAATGCTAAACGGATTCAACATGGCATGTGAAACCACTAAGGGCGAAATAACTTTGCCAGTAAACGTGGCCGGGACCATCCAAGAGACGAAGTTCCATGTGATCTAGGGCGACATGAGGTATAACGCCCTGTTCGGGAGACTATGGATTCACAACATGAGAGCAGTGGCCTCGACCCTTCACCAGGTTCTAAAATTCCCAACACCAGAGGGAATCAAAACAGTCTACAGGGAATAACCCGCCACAAAGGAAATGTTTGTCGTTGACGAAGTGATTCCGATATCGACACTTTCATCGACAAAAGGGCCAAATTCGAAGGAAAAACATGAGGCCAAATAGCAATCACAAACGCCAGCCTCGACCCAACCACAGAAACAGGGGACTGGCGAAGATGATGATTATGGAGTCCCTAGATCCTTCATAGTCCCCGATGACTCCGACGCTACCAAATCAACGGTCGAAGAGTTGGAGCAAATCATACTAATCGAATGTCTGTACGGAAGAAAGGTATACCTGGGTACGGGGTTACATCCTGAGCTCAGAAAAAAGCTTATTCAATTTCTTATAGCTAACATTGATTGTTTCGCTTGGTCCCATCTCAACATGACAGGGATCCCACCAGAAATCACCACCCATAAACTAAGCTTGAACTCGAAGTTCCATCCGGTGAAGCAGAAAAGAAGACCCCAGTCCGAGATCAAGCACACCTTCATCAAAAATGAGGTAACCAAGTTCCTTAAAATAGGGTCCATCCGAGGAAGTAAAATACCCTGAATGGTTAGCAAACATAGTTGTAGTTCCTAAAAAAGAAAATAAACTTAGAATATGTGTAGATTACAAAGACCTAAATAAAGCATGCCCCAAAGATTCTTTTCCTTTGCCTAATATCGATCGCATGATCGATGCCACATCCGACCACGAGATCCTCAGTTTTCTCGATGCTTATTCCGGGTACAACCAATTACAAATGAACCCGGATGATCAGGAAAAGACCTCGTTCATCACTAAATATGGAACCTACTCCTATACTGTAATGCCATTTGGATTAAAAAATGCTGGTGCCACGTACTAACGCCTAGTAAGCCGGATATTCGAAGAACAAATAGGGAAATCTATGGAAGTTTACATTGATGATATGTTAGTTAAGTCACTACGAGAAGAGGACCATTTGAAGCATTTGCAGGAGACCTTCAATATCTTGAGGAAATATAACATGAAGCTGAACCCGGAAAAATGCGCGTTCGGGGTCGGGTCAGGAAAATTTCTCGGATTCATGGTGTCCAACAAAGGAATCGAGATTAACCCTGATAAAATTAAATCTATCGAGGACATCACGGTAGTTGACAACGTAAATGTCGTGCATAGGTTAACCGGGCGCATAGCAGCCTTGGGGCGATTCATCTCGAGGTCCTCCGATAAAAGCCATCGATATTTCTCATCACTAAAGAAGAAAAATGACTTCACATGGACCCCGGAGTTCCAGCATGCCTTGGAAGAACTTAAATGTTACTTATCGAGTCTGCCGCTGCTTCGCACGCCGAGGGCGGACGAACAGTTGTACTTATATTTGGCAGTATCAGAGATAGCGGTAAGTGGAGTCCTAGTCCGAGAAGGACAAGGTACGCAATTTCCAATTTATTACGTTAGCCGAACCTTAGGTGAAGCCGAAACTAGGTATCCCCACCTAGAAAAGTTGGCGCTCGCTTTGATACGCGCCTCTAGGAAACTAAAATCGTAATTCCAATGTCACTCTATATGTATTGTAACAACTTATCTACTTCGAAATATTTTGCATAAACCCGAGCTTTCGGTACGGTTGGCCAAATAGGTCGTAGAAATCAGCGGGTATGATATTGAATATTGACCCTGAACAACCATTAAGTCTCAAATTTTGGCAGACTTTGTGGTTGACTTCACGCCGGCCCTAGTACCCGAGGTTGAAAGAGAGTTGTTGGTAAACTCGGGTACGTCCTCGGGAATCTAGACCCTCTTTATTGACGGTGCTTCGAATGCAAAGGGGTCCGGACTCGGCATCGTGCTAAAACCACCCACATGCAACGTGGTTAGACAATCAATTAGAACTATAAAATTGACTAACAACTAGGCCGAATATGAGGCCATGATTGCAGGTCTCGAATTAGCAAAAGGCTTGGGAGCGGAAGTGATCGAAGCCAAATGCGACTCCCTCCCAGTGGTGAATCGGGTTAACGGAACCTTCAAAGTTAGGTAAGAACGGATGCAAAGATACCTAGATAAGTTACAAGTAACTTTGCACCGATTTAAGAAGTGGACTTTGCAATATGTGCCTCGAGATCAGAATAGTGAGGTCGATGCCCTCGCAAACTTAGGGTCATCGGTCGAGGACAACGAAGTTAGTTCGGGGGCCTTCGTGAAACTCATGAGGTCAGTAGTCGAAGAAGGCCACGCCGAGATAAACTCCACAAGCTTGACTTAGAATTGGAGAAATAAATACATAGAGTATTTGAAAACCGGAAAGCTTCTCTCAGATCCAAAAGAATCGAGGACCCTGCACACGAAGGCAGCACGATTCACCTTGTCCGAAGACGGAACCTTGTTCAGAAGGATATTCGATGGTCCACTAGCGATATGTTTGGGACCGGGAGACACAAAGTATGTTCTGAGGGAAGTTCACGAGGGCACTTGCGGAAATCATTCCGGTGCCGAATCATTGGTTCAAAAGATAATCAGAGTTGGCTATTACTGAATCGACATGGAAAAAGATGCGAAAGAGTTTGTTCGAAAATATGACAAATGCCAAAGGCATGCACCAGTGATTCACCAACCCGGGGAACTGCTCCATTCGGTCTTATCACCATGTCCATTCATGAAGTGGGGAATAGACATCGTTGGCCATCTTCCGTGGGCACCAGGTAAAGTTTAATTTATTTTATTTATGACTGACTAATTTTCTAAGTGGGTTGAAGCACAAGCCTTCGAGAAAAATAGGGAGAAGGAAGTCATCGACTTCAATTTGGATCACATCATATGTCGATTCGGGATGCCGTCCGAAATTGTGTGTGATAACGGGAAACAGTTCATCGGCAGCAAAGTGACCAAATTCCTCGAAGATCATAAGATCAAACGAATTCTATCAACACCTTATCATCCTAGCGGGAACGGACAAGCCGAATCGACCAACAAAATCATCATCCAAAATCTTAAGAAGAGGCTAACTGACGCCAAAAGAAAGTGGAAGGAAATTCTGCCCAAAGTTCTTTGGGCATACTGCACAACCTCGAAGTCCAGTACCGTGGCTACCCTATTCTCATTAGTTTATGGCGTCGAAGCTCTAATATCGGTCGAAGTCGGAGAGTCGAGTATCAGGTTCCGATATGCAACAAAGGAGTCAAATGACGAGGCCATGAATACGAGACTAGAACTATTGGATGAAAGGCATGAAGCCGCCCTCATCCGATTGGCTGCCCAAAAATAACGGATTGAGAGATACTACAATCGAAGAGCCAATCTTCAATATTTTAACATCGGGGACTTAGTGCTAAGGAAAGTCACTCTTAAACCCGAAATTCGAACGAAGGAAAATTGGGTCCGAACTGGGAAGGACCGTACTAGATTCTCGAGGTCACTGGAAAAGGGTCCTACAAGCTCAGAACGTTGAATGGAAAACAACTATCGAGCAATTGGAATGTATCTCACCTAAAATGGTACTACTACTAAGGTACGACCTCTTTACATTTCCTATTCATTTCAGAATAACACTTGCAGGTGGCTGACAAGAAACGACGATGGATTTTTTTTTTCGGGCGAGCGGCACGAAGTCTTTAGGTCTGAAAGCATGTATTGCTCTCTTTTTTCCTTAGACCGGTTTTGTCCCAAATGGGTTTTTTCGGCGAGGTTTTTAATGAGGCAACAATGAATCGTGCTAACTTAGAATCAAGCCGGATTACGAATCGACACCGAAGATCAATTCAACAATATTCGAGGTTCCTTTACAATCAATATCGAATACTGGGGGCTACCCTCGGATATGCACTATCTTTAAACATTAACTTTAGCAAGGAAACTACTTCATAAAGGGAGGGTCTCGATAGACAGGATTTATTGTAAGGGCCAAACGGTCAAAACAAGTCGTGCCCATGTAGATCGCTTGAACCATGACATAAAACATGTACGCATGTATGATTGTTTCAATCGACAATAAAGAGAAGTACTTTTCTTGCAATCATCTTATGTTTTAATTTTTTTTCCTCTTTACACCTCCTTAAAAGAGCTTCGTACTTCCGAAAATAACAAGCCTAAGGGCAATACTTAATCGAAATACGAACGATCCTCACTCGGGGACTGCCGTCCGACTAAAACAGCCCAAGTCATCGGGCCTCGGGAGAAAAAGACCTAATAGGAAACTCCCCGATTTCTAAAGTTCACGACCACCCCACTCAGGGACTATTATCTCGAGCAAGCCCGGAGAAAATAGGAAAACAAGCCCAATGGGTAGCTTCCGAACTAAGAGGCTACAGATAATTTAACACGGCTCAGAGACGTCCGAAATCCGTAACAAAAATAAGCCTTCAAAAAAGAGAAAACTCTTTCACAACCGGTTCTAAAGGCTACTCTCGGCAAAGTCTCAAACCTAAGATATTTTTGGGGAAAAAACTTTGGTAACATCGAACCCCAATAACGCCTTAACCCATAAAGGCAATAAAGGTAAGGTTTGTTCGAACCCTTGAACACAACCTTATTGTTTCATGCTAAGGCATTTCAACCTTTGTGAATACAAATAATAAAGCAAAGGAAAATTATGAGAGACGAAAGAGAACGAAAAGCCTTATATTTATATACAATAGTTTTTTACAAAGGTCAAATAGGTCTAATGCAAAAGTTACAACAGCCAAAAATGGCCTCAGAAAAAATACAAAAGAAAAATAAAAAAAGTCCTAAGTGGCTTGGTCCTCATCGGAGGTTGCATCTCCATCCTCGGGATCTTCTCCGTCTTCGGATTCACTTGAGCTCTCGGAGTCTTCCTTAGGGAAGGCCAACCTCCGGGCCCTGGCTTCCTTTCCTTTGGCATTTTCGATTTCGGCCATAATATCGAAGCCCTGGGCATGAACTCCCTCGAAGGCTTCCCTTCGAGCTTGCCATTTTGCATGATCCACCATGCCCTTGGCCTAGATGGCCTCGACGTCGACCTTAAACTGGGCCACTTTAGCATCAACTTTTGTGTTGGCCACGACCACCTCAGATCTAGCCACTTCAAGTTCGTTTGCCAAGCTTGCCTTATCAGATATGGACAAACCCAACTGAGACTGAAGCTCCTTGATCTTCTCAACCTGCACCGAGGCCTTCTCTTTTAAAGCTTGGAGTTGGGTCTCGGCCGACTCCAATTGCGCTTGGACGATTTCCTTTTTCGAGTCATCCAATTTGTTCAAGCCTCTGCCGGACCTGCAGAATCGGATCGTTAGTATTATCTCCAATTCGTCTCCACTATCGTGAATCATTCGGAATACCTGCTCGGCCATCTCGGCATGCTCATCTCGAGCCGTTACTAAATCGGCCTGAAACTTCTCACAGAGAAGCTTGTATATGTCACTTTTTTCAGTGAGGTCCCGAACCTCATCCTCGTGCTCCTCCCGGATTAGGAGGAAAGCCTCGTGATATAACACCGAAGCCTGCAAACAAGGAAAAAGATATTAGAATTATCTACAACTCCAAGTTTAAAAGAAATAATTGAGAGACCCACGAAGTTACCTGATTCAGAGCATGTTGGGCCTCATTAAACAAGCAAGCGTCTTCCACCGCGTTCATCACTGCTTGGTCTTCCTCGGTCACTAAGGATCTAAGGTAGCTAGCAATCCCTATGGGGGAGAGAAAACCCGGGCATCCTCCGGGACAGAAAGCACTATATTTCGCCTGCGATCGGAGTTAATACTTGGGGTCGGGAATCGGTCCACCAGTTTTGGGCTCAATGAAGACCCGGTAGCGCCCGATGATGGTACTTTCTTCGGTACTGATAAACCACCAAACCCGGTGACATCCTCCGAGGCAGCGGACTCGAACCCATCCAAGAAGCCATGGATACCAGTCGCCCCTAGATACATTCGTAAGAGCGACCTTCCAACATATTGGCTTCACAGATCATAGCGTACAAAATCTGAGGGCATCCAAAAATATCGATTATTCTGACCTCGTCCCTCGAGACATCTTCCGCTGCCCGGGAAGCCTCGCTCCCGGTCTCTCTCTCGACCATCTCGGCTTGGGATGGAGTGGCCTCAACTCTACCTGGTTCAGGAACTTCGGCCAAAGCTCCCTCATCAGCCTCCGCTAGTTCAGAGTACTTTTGTATCAAAGCACCAGCCCGCACACGGCCCACTAGTTTGGAGTTATATTCTTTTTCTCCTTCTTCAGACTCGTCCCTTAGTCGGCGGATTAAGTCCGAAGGCATAACACGAGTATCCCCTTTGGGCTTGCGAGACTTCCTCGCCGGTTTTTTCTTTTCCGAGACCGGGGAACTCGGAGCCCCTTTTCTCTTCTTCTCTTTGGCCTGCTTCGGAGCAGGTAGAAGGACTTCTTCTTCACCAGATGGGGGCCTCATTGCAACATCCTTCCCGAGGCCTACAAAGGAAAAAAAGGGAGTAAGCAAGAGAAGAAGCCCGAACGGTAACCGTTCTAAGAGAAACTTACCATGATTGCGGGCCTCTCATCGACCCTTTGATAACTCCATCCAAGCATGTGCGGAGTATGTTTTCTGCGACACCAGTCCCTCGACCCATTGCTTGAGTTTCGGAATCGGGTCCGGCATCTGGGCCACAGCTACAATACCAAAAACATAGATGAAGAAAGAGGATAAGAAGAAAAATAGCAAAATTGAACATTCAAGGCGAAATATTACTCACGGTTCATGTTCCATTTCTCAGAAAACGGCATGTCTTCAGCAGGGATCAGGTCAGAAGTCCTTATTCGGACAAATCAGCCCATCCAACCTCGGTCACGAGCCTCGTCTATGCTCGAAAATGGGGCTTTATTGGCCCGGCGAGCGAGCTTGATTAGCCCTCCCCGATAGAGTCGGGGACTGTAAAGGCGCATAAAGTGACCGAGGGTGAAAAGACATCCCTCGATTTTGCTTATGAAAAATCGGAGGAGAATCACTATTCTCCAAAAGGAATGATGGATCTGGCCAAGGGTCATGTCTTATCTCTTGCAGAAGGCGGCGATGACAGGGTCTAAGGGACCTAACATGAAGGGGTAAGTGTAAACACTTAGAAACCCCT
Source organism: Nicotiana tomentosiformis (assembly GCF_000390325.3). Taxonomy (NCBI): domain Eukaryota; kingdom Viridiplantae; phylum Streptophyta; class Magnoliopsida; order Solanales; family Solanaceae; genus Nicotiana; species Nicotiana tomentosiformis. The sequence goes on along the minus strand of NC_090812.1, from coordinate 82,602,451 downwards.
CCACATGGGTAGTAATAGATTCCTCATGCAATGGGACTACTACATGTTTTTTGTCCTAGTTGCATTCCTCTTTGACTTTGTCGAGGATCTTTTCGGTGATTGAGCATATGTACCTCGAGACCGGCTCACATCGTCCCGGTACCAAGGAGACCTTTTCGACCTTAAAGTCAATGACGGTTGGGCACCCTACCGGAATGAATTCCTTAGGGAGGGGCTCCGCCGCAGCCTCACCACCGGCGGATCATGATGTAGAAGCGGCCTCATTTTGCGGCACGGTTTTGGAAGTTTTTCCATTAATGAACAAGGGAAAAGAGAATTAGGATGGTATGCGGTTTGATTAGAGTTTTAGAAATTTGGGTGTGAAAATTGTGAAGCAAAGGGATTTTCTGAAGAAGAAGAAGCAAGAGTAGAAAGAGCTTTGAGTGTAAAAGTTTGAAATGAGAAAAGCTAGGGTTCTTATAGGTTGCTGGCGGCGGTTCGGAACCGGTAATGGCCGACCAATGACTGACAGGCATTTAATGTCTTGGTAACTAGACCGACGGGACGTTTCGTCGCATACATCATAATCGGGCTCGTCGCTGATGCCATTACCTATCTAGTCGGAGTTCAGCAATTCATATCGTTTCTCTCCATCTTCTTTCTGAGAAACGAGGGGACTATCTGTATACGGTCAAAATCAAGATTGCCCTTCGTATGACTAATCGAGATTGAAACATAATAGGACAAGGTTCGAACTCGTCTAATATCGAACCGTGATGTAAGGTTTGAGTGCCGAGCTCGTAACCTAGAGACCGATCGAGCTTGGAACTGTCCAAGATCGGGATCGAACACGATAGAGATCGAGCGAGACTGAGAGAAGCTTATCGAGCCAAAAAATAGAAAGCCGAAATATCCGCAATTGGGCGAGAATCACGGCGGAAATCCCGACACATATCAAGGAAAGACTAATTAATTAACCTATCATGAGATTTCTTACTATATTTAGAATTATATCAAGAGTAGTACTTCCCTACTATATAAAGGGGGTCTGATCATTTGTAGAGTAGGACATATTTTATGCAATACAAAGCAATATACTGTCTTTCTTTTGGTTTTCAATATCTAGTCATTTTATTCTTGTGTCAGTTTATTCTCCACTTGGTTTGAGGGTGATCGAACTTGAGGGCCAAGGCTAATTGATTCATTTGGTTTGCATTTATTTCTTTTACAGTTAATTTCAATACTAATATATATATATTTTCTCAATTTGTGCCAAGTTATATCACGTATCCTTAAAACCACGTATAAATTCAATTGTTATCCATTTTTCGGGTAAACAAGTATATATATGTACATAAGTATATAAAAATTACCTAACTATACAGTGTAATTTATCGATGAAGGAACATAAGTGGCTTCGACCGAATATAATCATGCAAGGTATATATCTCCCGAAAACAATTTAGTGATACCCCATATTTAAATCAAATTATATTAGTTTACCATAGTGATAAACAGCATCCTTCTTACTGCATGAGTGCGCATATAAGAACTTTATAAAATGCCTTGACAGTCTGCGCTTGTGGCTTCCCTCAAACTACTTACCATGATTCTATATAAGAGTGTAACTTAATGTAAGGAATATAACGGAAGAATGTAATTTTGAACAAATTCATGTAAATTACCTGCATATATCTTTTTCAATTTTACAAGTTTAACGTTACACAATCGTCAAATGTTACATGCATTATTTCATTTCACAAATTTAAAAGTAATGGTTACAGGAATATCCAACTATGTGCATACATTCGAATGATATTTGTTGTTTCTTTTGTTGAACCGAATAAAAATCTTTTTTGGTACCTCCTACTATATTTATAAATAAATAAAAAATTGAAGTAATGGAAAATTAGCCAAGAGCTTTGCTTTGATGACTAAGTAATGAAGCATCAATATCTCTAAAAAAATTAACCAGGAGCATAGAAGAGCTGGCCATTAATATTCCAGAAACAAAGTTTACCTTATCTTTTACCTATCTGTCTTTACTTTAAAAACCTCCTAATCATCGGACATTTCCAAGAGTCTTTTCTCTTAAACATCGTGTTTCTTGTTCCTCTTTACACTAATCAATGAGAAAGAATTATACTAATCTTTGCTTTAAATAAACCATTAACCATTCGCTCCCACCTTCTGCATTTGCCTCCAAATACTCTTTTGAGGTGAGGACCACTCATCTCAATCTTTAAGAAAGAGATCGACGATTTCAAGTTCTTTTATCAAGTTAGAAAGTCTTTTTTGTCAGACGACTCGCAAGAGGCAAAAAGAAAAAATGGGTGGGTTTAATGGAAATAGCCCAAAAAACTCTCCAAGATCTTCCCCAAGAAAAACATACAGCCCAAAAAACTCTCCAAGAAAAACACCCACAACTCTAAAACAACTCCTTTTAGATTCCAGGAACATGTCAAATTTTCTTGATTCTGAAACAGAGGAATTGCTCTCTCTTATTACTTACTGTTCTTTCACTTATACTTTCACTGATCCACAAGAATCCCCTTCACAACAGGATTTAAAGAGGCTAAAACTCATTCAACTCCTTTCAATAATCAAGACTATCATACAACCACTTGATGATCAAGTACTTTCACCCCTTTTCAAAATGTTGTCCACTAATCTTTTTAGGCCACTTTCTCCACCAATTTACTATGTTGCCTCAATATTACCCGACGACGATGACCTTGTGAGTAATCCTACACCCTCTTGGCCACATTTGCAAATAGTTTATGACATTTTCCTCAGGATTGTCACTAGAACAAGTGTCGAATCGCTCCGAATTTACATTGACCATTCTTTCCTTCTTAATCTCCTCACATTGTTCCAATCTGAAGACCAAAGGGAACGTGACAGCTTGAAGAATGTGTTCCACAGAATTTATTCAAAATTAACATTCTATAGACCATTCATGAGAAAGGAAATGAATGATGTATTTTTGCACTATGTTTTTGAGACTGATCAAAGGAACCCTGGAATAGGAGAACTTCTTGAGATATGGGGCACAATTATCAATGGCTTTAGTGTTCCTTTGAAAGAAGAGCATAAACTATTTTTAGTGAGAGTTCTTGTCCCTTTGCATAAGCCAAAAGGGATGCAAGTTTACCACAGGCAATTGGCCTATTGTGTATCTCAGTTTGTGCAGAAAGAGCCAAAGCTTGGTGAGGTTGTTATTAGAGGTATTTTGAGGTATTGGCCAGTAACAAATTGCCAGAAGGAAGTTCTGCTTATTGGTGAATTGGAAGAACTTGTGGAAACTCTACATCCTCAACTGTACAAAGAACTAGCACTGCCTTTGTGCACCAAAATTAGCAAGTGTTTAAACAGTTGGAACTCACAGGTAAAAGCCAGTGCCTCCCCTTTAGCTTCCAGCCTAAGACTATTTGGATAACCACTATCAGTGTGTTTGGTACGCCGAAAGTCATATTTTCCATGGAAAATGTTTTTCTCCAAAATGTTGTCCATGAAAAATGGTTACCGGTGTTCTGTTGGTGAAAGAAAATATCTTGAGAAAAATACATATATTAAGGATCAACAATTTTATTAGTAAACCAGAGAGTGTTTTGATAAAACATTTGAGTATTAAAGATTATTAATAATAATAATGCCTAAGTGGTAGTTAAAAGGTAAGATTTTTGTAAGAAATATAACTTCCGCCCATAAGTGAGGGAATTCATATTCTCCATTTTTATGATAGATGTTTTTCAAAGGAAAACATTTTTTCTAAACCAAACACCACAAACCGACTCTCTAGAAAGTGTTTCAATCGTACTAAACACACCTTATGTAAAGAGATGATTTTGGAGACTACTAAATGTTTTGATTTTAGGTTGCAGAACGCGCATTGTATGTGTGGAACAATGAGCAATTCTGGAAGATGGCATCACAAGCAATGGAAGAGGTTTTTCCAATTCTAGTTGAAGGGATGGAGAAGAATCTGGAGGGGCATTGGAGCAAAAGTGTTCGACAATTGACAGAAAATGTTAAGGGAATGCTTGAAGCTCTAGCACCATTTCTCTATTCCAAGTGCCTTTTACAACTTGAAATCCAAGAAGCCGTGGAACGCATAGAAGACATGAGAAGAAAAGAAATTTGGGAAAAGTTAGAAAATGCAGCAAAGTAGTAAACAGAATATACTGTATATCTGCATTTCATATTCAACAGACACAAAAGTGGCCTTGCTAGTGAGTTTCAACAGCACCATATTCCATCACACCACAATCTAGGAAACAACTTCAATCTTATCTGAGTATTAGTCGTTTCAATCAAATGTTCATGCAGCTGCCATTGGCCAAAACATTTTTCCATATGGAGACAACTATATATACAATGTCTTAGATTTCATTAAAGGGGCAATACTTCCTCAAGGTTACAAGTAGATTGTTTCAATCGCGTTGCTGAGTATAGAATGAGAGTGATGCTTCGAATGCCCCATTTTCAGAGGCTATGATGTGATCAGATTAGAGAGTGGGGGAGAGGTATACAGTTCACCAGCACAAGCAGACATTAAAACCAATTTAGCAATTCTTAACAAAACTCAATCGAACATTTACACTCAGAATCTTCAATAAAGCATCTTTGAATACAATGTCACTTTGGCATTTTCGTTCGAATCATAACTATCGAATATTTTTCATATTTTCTATAGACGGGGAATTGAAGACATTATCGCAGGATAAAAATGTTACAATAATTCCTTTCAAAGGTACGTATATGTAAACCCCCACCAATAAACCACAAAGTACAGACTATTATTATTGCTTACCTCATTCGACCTCCCAACAGACCATCTAGTCCTATCCTCCAGAAGAAAAGGTAAATAAACAAATTCTCAGACATGCTATGTAGACTTAAACCACCAAATGGAACCTTACAATTGTAAAGTTAAAAATAAGAAAAATTGCTCCTTAACCCGAGAAGAAATTATCAAACCCAATTACCCAAGAACTTAGGATCACCCCCTTCAATAGATTCAGGACAGACACAAAAAATAAAATGCAATTGTAACAAAGCACACCTGTACACTTAATATGATGAACCTCAGCTTCCGGGATAACTGCTGTGCCCAAAACCAGAGCAACTGAAGCTTCAAAAGAATATGAATAGCTTCAATCTTCAATGAGAATGTTCCATGGAGGAAATTGAACCCAAAACTTTGTCTTGCTCCACATGCACGGCTCAACAACAATCAGATAATGCTAATACTCAAACGAACACGAAGCCAATAGATCCATAGATCTGAAGTATAATATAGCCATGACAACAAGCATTGGAACTTGGAAGACATTCTCTGTCAATAAGAAATTAAACTTGATACTTTAACAACTTGTCCTTCACTGAGGGCTCCAAAGCTGACATGAACTGTTCCCAAGCACCATCCTTGAGCATCTGGCAAAATATTTCCAACCTCAGAATAATGCATTAGACATCTTATACCTCCAGATAATATACCAGTGAGAGCTCATGAGAAAAATGAGATACTTTTCTTCTTTTTCCCCATTTATTCACCAGGTTCATCTCCAGATGAAACAACAAAATAATTCATTAAGGAAACAGAAAGATAATTTCATCAGAGCCGATGTTAAACTAGTGGCATCCCAGGAGCAAATTGGGCAGGAAACCCCTCAAAGATCTATTCACAAATTAGCGAGTAAAACGATAAAGACATCATGAAAAGATACCCTTCTAGCAGATAAAAAAAAAGAAAAGCTTAATGCAAAAATATAACCCGAACTTGGCACTGTTTATTCGGTGAACACCTGAACTATTTTTGTCTTATGCACTGCGCACCAAATAAATAATTTCAACCTCAGGAGGGTAGTTAGGTATTATGCCACAATAAACTACTCCCTCCATCCCAATTTATGTGACATTCTTTCATTTTTAGTCAGTTCCAAAAAGAATAACACCTTCCTATATTTAGTAACAATTTCAACTTTAAATTTTCCTTTTTACCCTTTATGAGATGATTTCTAGCCACAAAAATATCTATGATTTGTTTCAGAACATAAGTTTCAAAAGTCTTCCTTTATTTCTTAAACTCCGTGCCTAGTCAAACACTTCACATGAATTGGGATGGAGGGAGTATTATATCAAGCAGTGCTTACTTGCTTATATCCTTGCAGAACCAGACAGATTTCTTTGTGTAAATCTTCGCTTCTTATCTCCTGAAAAGGATCACAACCATAAGGAAAGTTCTCCGAATTTCGTATTTCCCTCCACTATTGAAATACAACAGAAAATAGAAAGCTTACATGCCAACTTGCAATGGCTTTACACATAAAGACAAGTGAATTCATTGCACCTGATGGATTTGCCTTAACCTGGAAAAAATGAAACCGCTCCTCCATTCAGATAATAAATTTAACAGGTTCTAAAGAATAACTCTTCACTGGTTTTGAATTTATGAGAACGTCTTGCATTTCTATAGTATTTGTATCCATCATGGATATTCTGCCATAATTTTCCACGATACATTGATATTCTGCCATAAATATTTTGATAAATCCATATCTGTCATAATCTGAAGTCTTTCATTAAATTTTTGCTTCACTTAAATAAAGTTATAGTTGATTATACTGAATGATATTGCACCTGTAGTACCAAATCTCTAGTTTGATAAAATCATGACTACCTCTAAGCCAATTGGCATCTTCTTCATCGCATTCACAAAGAGATAGTGTCCCAATTTACAAAGTGATGTAAGTGGCCAAGAGAGAGGACAAAGTAAAGTTAAATTTTAAAAATATACAAAGAGATACTTTCCCAATTTTATGGCATTCAGAATTTAGTCTCGTCAAACCAGTTCAGTGCTTGAGGTTGGGCTATAAAGATTTTCAGGCTTAAAAAGGCAGAAATCCAAAGCTGTCAATAATAGGATATTCATAAGAGTTTAGCAGTATTCAGTCATTGTGATCTGAACTAAAGAGGCAATATTAAAAGACAAAACTACCATTGCACATAAACCATGAAAGGCATCCTCCTTCTCAATATCATCACGTATCCTGCCAGAAAAAGAGCGCAAGTTGTCGGTCATCAACAAGGCATTTTGTGCACTATAATAGTGCTGAACACAGCTCAAACATCAATACTTGATGTGAACACCCCAGAACTAACACAACAACAATGATAGGTGCGGAGGAGATCAGGAATGTGCGGGTTACCAATCAGAGATCTTCATCACATATTAACATTCATTTTCATGAATTGGAAAACAAAAAGACAAGTTCACTAGCTTCACATTGTGAAATGGGGGTTTTCTTCTCAGGCAAACTTGACTAACTAGTGCACTAGTACTGCGGCAAAGGAAAAATGGGTAGCCAAAGTTTTTATCACCTTTTTCGTTTTTTCCACCTCCCAAAACAAGATGAACTTAAAAAGAAAAACAACACTACAGAAACTACTTACATTCAACCATCTGCTCTACGACCTCACACATATGCATCCACTCCCATTACGTACGAATAAAAAACACAAACACATACCATGGCTTCGAAGAAAACGTTCTTACTTTTAACCATGCACTATCAGTCACTAAAATAATTTCACTTTGATGTTAAACAAGTTAAAGCAAAAAAATTCTAAAGCAGGTCTTTTGGGATTTAGCTACCCAACTTCAGTTAAACAGTATTACCATGCTCGGATGGAGGTATGTTAAGTGACATTCGTTTAAGTAAATGGAGTAAGCCAGTCTAACATTCGTTAAGACATATTTGGCCAGCTTGACTGCAATTCTCTATGTTTAATGCAAAAAACTAACAGTTCATTCTTGTACGATGCAAACCGCCAGTCACAAACGAATGGAACAATTGCAATTGGAGTAAACTTACATAGACAGGGCAAAGCACCATGCTTGCATAAAATGCTCCATATGCGGTGACACAAGCTCCGGACAAACCCATGCAAGTCTTCCAAGGGTGATTGCACTGTTTTCTATCAGTGACTTGTTGAGACCCTTTTCAGAATCAAATATAAAATGAGCAAGACAATACAAAACACAAACTTGGTCACAACGTACATGCAGGTATGCATATACAAACAACAGAATTAACCAAACAAACAACAACAATAACTACGCCTCAGCCCCAAACAAGCTGGGACTGGCCATATGAATACTCACAAACCATGTTCCACATTTAAAGTCATCCCAGGCCAAAATCATACGAAACAAACATGAAAAATAAAAACGAAAAATACTAGAAGTTCTCTATATGTCCTACTGGCATAATAATCATAAAATATTTCAATCTTAGATATAAAACAGATAATTACCTCAGCATGTTGAAGGATTGGTACTAAGCACGAGACGACAGACAGGACTACTGGAGATATCTCTTTCTGAACCTGAAATTATGGCGTCTCACATCAAACTTGTGGTCCATAAAACAAGACCAAAGAAAACACATGGTATCTATTGGAAATTTAAGTCCAGACACAAAAGACGGAGCATAAAAGGAACCAAAAGAAGATGACCAGCACAGCACACATGAAAGGTATATATATTTGTCTTGAGAAAAATGTAAGTGCACCTCTGAATGTTTTGTCCTCTCATGAAAAACTGACTATGTGACAGACAACTTGAGCGTCACATATTAGCTTCATCAGTTTGTCAGCTAGGGAGTCTCTTGGAGAAGTCTCAACCAAAGAAGCTCACTACTTCCAAGAGTCATAGCTCGGGATGATGCTTCTACACTAGATCTAGGGATATCTTGCTTTTACTTTGGCAGAAAACCTAAACTGCACTGGATTCAAAGCCAGCCCACAACTCTCCTATTTCCCATTTTAACACTCTACTTGATGGAATGAGTATTAATAAAGGCCTAAATGACTGGAGACATGCCAGTCTGAGTAGGAGAGACTCTAATAGCATGTTAAGAAAATGGACCTTAGACCCAAGTCAACCACAAATGCTAGCTCATGAGGTAAAGATTGTCCATAATCATGTAAGGGGACAACGACTCATTCCCTCAACCAACGTGGGATACTTTAACAACATTGACGGAGAGGAATGATATATTGACGGTGTAGAGTCGGATTCCGTACATATCAGAAATTGCCTCTTCTAATTTCCTTTTGCTGCACCTGGGATTGCCAGTCTATATGAAAGATTAGGTGCACTTTGCAAAGAACCATACTTTCATAGACTCTCTACTTTTTGGCATATCCATACAGGTTTATTCTCATCTTCAATAAGATTCTTGTTACCTGATAAGGTGATGGACCTCATTTTATAAATTCTTACTCCAGGAGGCCAAAAATAACAAATTGAAAAGTTAGTAACTGCCATGAGACAGTTACTCATGTATTGGGTAGTTTTTTTCTGGAGAAAGGCGGCAGGGAATTTTTGCAGACAAGTATTCAAACAATAAAACTAATCCTTGGGAGAGTTCTAGCCTCTCAAATGTCTAGAAGTGTCATGTCTGTACAATTTCAATGTTATGTACTGTGTCTCTGTCACTTGTATCCATTTCAGTAATTATTCTATTCTGTCTGAATGTCATTTCGTGTTTTATGCTGTAATTAGGGAATTCTCAGTGTGGGCGTGGTTATTTCAGACTTGCTGAAGTAAATTCTGTTTTTTCAGTGTTATCAATCAGTTTTTGTTCCTGTTATATCCTATTTTCAGATAAGTCTGTCATAAGGAAAAACTATCTTATTGATTGATTGTCTATACACATGATTTTAGTCACAAGAGCATAAAAGAACAAGTGCTCTCTGACACAATGATCTTGCAGACGAGGAAAATAAGGAATACCCAAATATGAAGTTGGATTATGTGACATAAAAGGGCTTCTTTGTGTTTTTCTTAACTTTTTCTTTCTTCCTCCCTTTTTCTTTTTAGATAAACGTAGTGGAGAGTTTTCGAGTATTACCACATTCTACTAACATTACATCACTTCTTCATCTAATCCAGATCTAATGATCTTGGGAGCAACAAATTTGTCAAAATTACCTTGATTGCTAATTCACCAATCGCCCAACAGGCGTTGTTGGCCACAGAAATGGTTTCCTTCAGCTTGGAAGTGTCCTGTAAAAGCATCTATAGAGTAAATATGACAAGGAATCAAACAGCTGGAAACACATTAAGAAAGAGAAGAGTAGTTCATACCAGTTGCTTAGTGGCAACATCAAGAAATTCCGTCAACCGAGGCCGCAAATGAATGGAACAAACCTAGTAGCAACAAGCAAAGGAATGTTAGCTGCGAAAAGAAAGACTGCCTTTTCAAGGCATTTGGATTTCCAAACAGAAATCACAATGCTAACCACATTAAGACCGTACTACAGAAATTCAGATACAAGCTGAAGCCTATGAAGTGGGCTCAAGCTCAAAGGTTAGGTATCAACTTACCCTTGCAAGGTCACCAAGCAAAGCAAAGGCACTCTGCCGAACATCAGGTGCATCATCCAAGCAACATTGCAGCAGCAAATCCCTTAAATTACCTTGTGAAACCTAGAGAAATTGCAATTCCACATTGAAACATAAAATAAGATTGTCCATGCAGCTTGGTATCAGAATACTGCAAGTACTATTTCAAGCACAGAAACCAAAGTGTGAAACAAGTGACATATAGTGGTTGGAAAGAACAATCAGAGAAAACCAACTTGAAATTCAATGCATGCATCAGTTTTGGAGGAAAAAGAATTACCAAACTCTCAAAACTAGTGCCAAGACCTTCAGCAAGTCCAGACAGCAGGTCCAAAGAACAAACAATAAATTCTCGGTCATATTGTAATCCAGCTGAAGCAGGATCAACCTGCAATCAAAACTCAGTAATAGTGAGCAGAGAAGAGAGCATCTTAGAAGTCGGGGCTCAGAGGGGTAAATGAATAAGTTGCTTATCAAGAACAAAAAGCATGCAACTGAAAGAAGCATAACCCTCTGACCTTGCAATGAAAAGGGTTCAACCTTCTCATTATAGCAACCGTAAAATACAAATATAAACTATGCGAAAAGTTAAAAGAGGACACCCCAAATTCAGAAAATTACCGCAATATACTACAAAGTAAATAGTAAGACTTAATAAGAGAACTCCCCAAATTCAAATATACAAACAAAATAGAAACAATATAATATATATGTGAGGTTGTGATTAGACGAAGATGGCGGACATACTTTTATAAACTCTTGAATGAGGAGGGGGACAGGAACATTGTGATGGGTGAGCTGGAGCACTCCGAGAGTCGTCGTGATTTTGGGTACCGTAGGTGTACAAAAGTTGAGGAGGTTGAGGGGGCTATGCGTAAGATGAGCAGTGGTAGAGCGACCGGGCAAGACGAAATCGCGGTAGAATTTTGGAAGAACACTGGCTGGCAGGCTTGGAGTAGCTTACTGCATTGTCTGATGTCATTCTTAGGACAAAAATGATCCCCGAAGAATGGAGGTGGAGTACGATGATTCCGTTGTACAAGAACAAAGGTGATATCTAGAATTGCAACAATTATAAGGGTATCAAGTTGTTAAGCCACACTATGAAAGTTTGGGAAAGGGTGGTCTAAGCGGGGTTGAGGAGGAGTGTGTATTTCCGAGGACCAATTCGGTTCATGCCGGACCGATCAACTACGGAGGCCATTCACCTGGTAAGGAGATCGGTGGAACAGTATAAGGAGAGGAAGAGGGACTTGCATATGGTGTTTATTAACCTAAAGAACATACAACAAAGAACGAGAGAGGTTCTATGGAGGTGCTTGGAGGTTAAAGGTGTCCTTGTAGCTTACACTAGGCTGATTAAGGACATGCATAATGATGCTAAAACCCGGATTAGGACTATGGGAGGAGACTCAAAACACTTCCCAGATGTGATGGTGTTGCACCAAGGCTCAACCCTTAGTCCGTTTTCATTTGCCTTGGCAATGGACGTTCTGACGCGAGACATCCAAGGGAGGTTCCATGGTGCATGTTATTTGCAGATGACATAGTATTGATTGACGAGACGCGAGGTGGTGTTAATGCGAGGCTGGAGGTTTGGATACAGCCTTGGAGTCAAAAGGTTTCAAGTTGAGCAGGACCAAAATGGAATACTTGGAGTGCAAGTTCAATGATGTGACTAAAAGCGGACGTGGACATTATGCTGGACTCATAAATCATCCCTAAGAAAGGAAGTTTCAAGTATCTTAGATCAGTAATCCAAGGTGATGGGGAGATTGACGAGGATGTCACACATCGTATCTGAGCGGGGTGGATGAAATGGAGGCTCGTATCCAGTGCTTTGTGCGATAAGAATGTGCCACTAAGACTTAAAGGTAAGTTCTACAAAGTGGTGGTTGGACTGACTATGTTGTATGGGGCTGAGTGTTGGCCAGTCAAGAAATCACATATCCAAAAAATGAAAGCAGCAGAAATGAAGATGTTGAGATGGATATATTGACATACCAGGAGGGATAAGATTAGGAATGAAGATAACCGAGACAAGGTGGGAGTGGCCCCGTGGAGAAAAAGATGCGGAAATGAGGCTACGATGGTTGGGGCATGTGAAGAGGAGAGGCAAAGATGCCCAATTGATGAGGTGTGCGAGGTTGGCCTAGGTGGGTTAAGGAGAGGCAGAGGTAGGCCAAAGAAGTATTGGGGAGAGGTGATTAGGCAGAAGATGGCACAGCTCCATCTTACCGAGGACATAATCCTTGATAGGAGGGTGTGGAGATCGAGAATTAGGGTAGATGGTTAGTAGGGACGTATTTCTTTTCCATACCAGTAGTATTAGTATTATTCTTGTATTCTCCAATTTCACTCTGGCTGTCCTATATTCTCATATTTTCTGATTCATAGATTTCTACTACTCCATGTTGTCTCTTTCGCTCCGGTGTCTTAGTATCTTCTTGTTGTTACTGTTTATTGCTACAGCTTCTTTTTCGTCTTTCTTTGAGCTGAAAATCTATTAGAAACAGTTTCTCTACCTTCACAAGGTAAGAATAAGGTTTGTGTACACACTATCCTCCCCAGACCCCACCTACGGGATTACATTGGGTTTGTTGTTGTGTTATATGTATGGTTGTGAATGTAGAGAGAGTGCAACACACTCAAAAAGATTGCAGACATCACTATAGACTTCCAAGGCCAACATGTGTTGCTCTGTGCCTCGTTCTCTCTGCTTTTTCCTTGGTTTTTTTTTTTTTTTTGGGTTGGGGGGGGGGGGGGGGGGGTCCAAAATGTGCATGTAGGTGACTAGAAGGATGACTTAGACCATCTAATATAAATAGTGAAAAACTTGTCTTTCATAGAAAGTATTAGCCAATTTATATCTATCAACAAATATAAAAGAAACAAAATAAACGAAGCACTCAAATCAGAGATAGAAAACAACGGGATATAGTATCGTATAAAACCTTCGCCAATTGTTGCGACTGGATGATGGTAATGCACCTCTGAAATACTGGTTGAGCAAACGATGCAAATCCAGTACCCAATGCCTGAAAGAAAAGAATGGATATCTATAATATGTGGTTCTATGCTGTTTCACATCTGAGAGTACTTGCATATGTAGTTTTCTACAACAATAAGTTAGCATGGTCACATAACGTGCTAGCAATATAAAATAATGAAACAGAAGTTATTCTCTGAAACTTTGAAGGTATGCCCCAGATTCAGGACTAAACAGGGAAGTTCCCTGCCAAATAATGAAAAGCCATAATGTACAAGCGTGATTTGGAGAGAAAGCAACCATAATTTGGAGAGAAAGTAACTAAGATTGACAAAGATCCTACCACCTAGACATATAAATAATAAGTAAACCTCCACAATTTGTCAACCAGACCCTTTTTATATCCCTGCAGTTTACGATAGTCAAACAGCATCATTTACCAAACTACTGCAGACACTTTGAAGCATGCAAAATAAACAATAAAAGAAAGCTCCTGCTAAAAATTTAAGCTAGAATGCCCAATGTAACTCAGACACACAAGAGATACCATACTCAATTAGTTTTTAGCTCCTCAACATAGGATGATGCAAAAAAGTCTTGTAAAGCATACCAAAAAAATCAACAACAACAACATGCATACCAAAAAAAACCAAAAATTTTAATTTCTCAATCCGAAACTACACAGAAAAATTCTCTCTTCCTGGCTTTCTCTCCGGTAAGTCATATCTCCAGCGAGACAGTACGCTAACATGGAGAAGAAAATATTCTTCATTTCAGGTGACAAATCTTTCGAGATTTTCGAAATTAGCGAGGATGTAGACAGATGGTTCATATGGGTGGAGCGTGGTCGCAGGTTTACAAGTAGAATCAAGATCGACGAAGAAAATCTAAGATGGGTCTGTGAGCAGATGATGCAAGCTTCAAGAGGGTATGGAGATCTCTACAGAAGATGGGGGAGGAAGATTCAGGCATACACTTACAGAGTCTACCAGAACTACAATTCCTACGGAAGGTATCTCAGAGTTGAAACTTGGATGGGGGACAGGAAACCAGCATTAATTATTCCGGAAAATGATTACAACTGAAGATGGGGAGATATAGCTGGGAAAATATTACACTTTCTGGGAGAAGCTTCCAACTACAAATACAGGAGATTCACAGACTTACAAAATAAATCCTACTTAGATGCTGCAGAAATTTTAAGATGGCCCACTCAGCAAGACACCTCAGACGAGAAAGATCCAAGTGGATTTACAGATGCTAGCTCTTGATTTATCTCTAAATGTCTGGTTGGTCGCTTCAATGATTCTTTCAACCACAGTCCAAATATTGAAGTCATACAGAAATGGTTCATCTCCCGGTGGCAGGTGACAGCAGGCCTTAGAGTTACTTTCATCTCCCACAACCAGTTCCTCTTTGAACTCCCCTCGAGGCAAGAAGCAGTTCGAGTTAAAGCAGGTGACTGGTTCTTGAATGGCAGACATTTAACTCTTGAGTGGTGGTCGCCGGAATCTGGGTCAACTCCGGCGAGTGAAGTTGCGGATCAAAAATGGTTAAAAGTCTTCGGAATTCCTCTTCATGGCTGGACCACTAGCACCTTTCGCTATATTGGAGATTTATGTGGAGGTTTCGTGGGCATTGATGAAGATACAAAAAGCAGATCTCACCTCCACTGGGCAAGAATTTGTGTTGAAAACTTTTTTTTAGATCATCCGCGTGAATTAGAGCTGTCTCTTGGAGATCTGAGATATAAAATCTCGATTCTGGAGGATGTCCACACGTCTATACTTTCCGGTGCTGGGGGTGTAGCTGATGAAGAGGGGAAGAAGATGAATGCTACAGTGACAACAATTCTGGAGGTTCCAACCTCGAGCTTCTCAAAAGAACCACTCAATAATAGCAGAGCACGTGTTGGTCAGAAGCACTTTAATTCAAAATTTCCAAAGGCCAAAGTTAATTTGACTGACCAACCCCAGTCAACAAGCTTTTCAGTCCCTGGATCAGTTAGTAAGAAGGCTGGGAAAAATTTGGGCCAAACCCTAGACCATACTTATTATTCAAAAGGCCCAAATTCTAAGTCTTCTAAGAATGATAAAAAGCCTATGCAGATATGGTTGCCTAAAGGGCCAGTTTTGGACCCATGTCTTAATAAAATCAGCCCTTTTGCTCAAGAAAACTATTTCGACCCATTATCAGTTGAGATAGAAGCAACAGGAGATTCTAGAACTCAGCAAAGCCAACTCTCATCTGAAGCAGACGACGAAGCAGAGCCATTGAGCCTTGTCATCCCACGTCAACCATCCATGAAGGAATTTCTATCAGTAAGTAGATCTGAAGCCGAAGCCTCTTCTTGCGACACTCTCTCACTTCCATGGTACGATTTGGGGCCTCAAAGCTCACAAATTATCAACACTCCAGAAGTAATTGAGTCTTCTAGATGGACCAAATCAGTTATGCTTAGGGCATGCAAAGTCTTTGGGATAAATGTGGCTGGTTTTGAGCACGAAATACTTAACATCATTCTGCGAATGGAGCAAAAAAGGCAAATTCAGAAGCAGAAGCAAAAGGCAACAATAAAAGCTAGCAGCAAAGGGAAGAAGAAGCAGTCACTAGAACTGGAAAGATTGAAATGGGGGATGATTTATGGGGGGGGGGGGGTGGAAGTAGGGGATAGGGACAGACATTCAAAGCATTTTCCGAATGAAAGTTAAAATCTTAAGTTGGAATGTGCAGGGACTAAATGAGGAAGAGAAAAGGAGCACAATAAAATCATTAGTGCACAAGTGGAGAGCAGATATAGTGTGCCTACAAGAAACGAAAATTGAAAAGTGGACAACCTCTTTCATTAGGCAACTTTGGGGCAACAGATGGATTGAGTGGGCAGAATTAAAGTTAAATGGGAGAAGTGGTGGCATCATAGTCTTATGGGATAAGAGGCAATGGGTTAATGTGGGAGTGCATCAAGGCCTCTACACTTTATCTTGCATGTTGGAAAGCACACAGGAGGATTTTAGATGGTGTTTCACTGGGGTGTATGGCCCCCATACAAATCCAGAAAGAGAGATTTTATGGCATGAACTAGCAGCTATCAGAGGTATATGGGAGGAGCAGTGGGTTATAGGGGGTGACTTTAACGTCCGCAGATTTGAGAGCAAAAGATATAATTGTGTCAGAAGGTCCAGGGCGATGAGATCTTTTACAGATACAATTCAAGATTTAGGTATCATTGATCTTCCCCTTCAAGGAGCTCACTACACATGGTACAGAGGAGAAGATTCCATGCAAGCCTCAAGAATTGATAGGTTCTTAATATCTCCAGAGTGAAATGACAACTTCAAGGCAATTAAGCAATTAGCTCTTCCAAGAGTTACTTCTGATCATAGGCCTTTATTGTTGGGGTGTGGTGACTGGGAAGCCAATCCATCGTATTTCAAGTTTGAAAATATGTGGCTTCAAGTAGATGGTTTTATGGACAAGGTCAAAGGATGGTGGCAGAACTATACAATTGGGGGCAGTCCAGATTTCATTCTAACTCAAAAATTGAGAAGTTTGAAAAAGGACATTACAGTTTGGAACAAGGAGTCATTTGGCAGAGTGGAAGCACAAAGGATCAAACTGCTAGAGGAACTCGCATTATTAGAACAAGCAACTGAAACAAGACATATGTCCCAAGCAGAAAAGGAGAAATCCATGCAGCTGAAATTAGACCTCAAAAGAATGGCAAAGGCTGAGGAAGTCTCACGGAGACAAAAGTCCAGGTGTCTTTGGCTCAAAGAAGGGGATAAGAACACCAAGTTCTTCCAAAGAATGGCAAACTCCAATAGAAGAAATAACAGCATAGATAAGCTAATGATAGAAAATGAGCTATGTGAAGATAAGGAAGTCATTAAAGCAGAAATTTTGAGTTTCTATCAAGACCTTTACACTGAGAATGAACAATGGAGGCCAGAATATAACTATTCAAATCTGCCAAGTCTTTCTCCCACAGAGAAGGCATGGTTAGAGAGAGATTTTGAGGAAGATGAGGTGTGGGCTGCAATCAACTCTTGTGCTCCAGACAAAAGTCCAGGTCCGGACGGTTTTACAATGGCTTTTTTTCAAAGGTCATGGGTCTTCGTTAAATCGGATTTAATGGGTGCTGTTAATCATTTCCATCAACACTGTTATATGGTGAGGTCCAATAATGCTTCTTTAATTGCTCTAGTTCCCAAGAGGAAAGGTGCTATAGAGCTCAGAGATTTTAGGCCCATAAGTCTCATTGGAAGTGTCTATAAGATAATTGCTAAACTCCTAGCTGAGAGGATCAAAACAGTCATCGACAAGCTGATTTCAAAATAGCAAAATGCTTTTTTGAAAAATAGACAGATCACAAATACATCATTGATAGCTAATGAGCTGCTAGATGGGAGGTTGAAAAGTGGTGTTCCAGGTATTCTTTGTAAGTTGGACATAGAAAAGGCCTTTGATCAAGTTAATTGGTCATACCTTCTTTCTATTTTGAAAGGAATGGGGTTTGGTGACAGATGGATAAGATGGATCAGGTACAGCCTTACTACTGTTAAGTATTCCATCTTGGTGAATAGAGCTCCAGTTGGTTTTTTTTCACCACAGAAAGGAATTAGACAAGGAGATCCACTTTCTCCTTTTCTTTTTATCCTTGCAATGGAGGGTTTGAGCAGAATGCTTGATAAGGCAAAACAAATGCAGTGGATTGAAGGGTTCAGGGTGGGAAACAACATAATTGACCCAGTTGCAGTGTCACATTTACTCTATGCAGATGATACTTTAATCTTCTGTGGGGTGGAGAAGCTTCAGGTCCAGTACCTAAATTTGACTTCACTGATTTTTGAAGCTATCTCAGGATTACACATTAATATGCAAAAAAGTATGATTTACCCTGTGAATACAGTGCCTAACTTGGAAGAGTTGGCTAGTATTATGAGTTGTGTAATTGGCTCCTTTCCAACAACATATCTAGGCCTTCCACTGGGAGCAAAATACAAAGCAATAGGGGTTTGGAATGGAGTTCTTGAGAAGGTGGAAAAAAGATTGGCAACTTGGCAAATGCAATACCTATCCATGGGAGGAAGACTGACACTGATCAATAGTGTCTTGGACAGCCTACCAACCTATATCATGTCCTTATTCCCTATGCCTAGAAAGATCCAAAGACAACTGGACAAAATCAGAAGATCCTTTCTTTGGAAAGGGAACAGTGAAGGCCACAAGTTTCATCTGGTAAAATGGTCTAAGGTAATTCAACCTAAGGATCAAGGTGGATTGGGTGTTAGAGACTTAGCCAAGCACAATAAGAGTTTGCTTATGAAGTGGTGGTGGAGATATGGTCAGGTAGGAACATGTTTATGGAAGGCAGTAGTGAATGCCAAGTACGGGAAGCTAAACCACTGGAGTACCAAACAGAGTAGAGCCCCTCATGGTGTTGGTCCTTGGAAATTTATCAACAGTCTGAAAGAGGAATTCTTTCGGGACGTTTCATTTAGAATTGGAGATGGCACCTCAGTTAGGTTCTGGAAGGATAAATGGCTTCACAATCAACCATTAAAACACTCATCCAGCCCTGTACCAGATAGCAGTCAATCCGGACTCAAAAGTTGCCCAATGTATGTAGATCAAGGAACATATGGGACCCCCTCTTCAGAAGACACATGCAGGAATGGGAACTTGGAGAACTCTTTGATCTTTTCCGGCTACTGGAAAGCTTTCAAATGAATACACAAGCTCAAGACAGTTTAAGGTGGGGCAATCTGAACGAAGGTTGTTATTCAGTCAAGGAAGGATACAAGAAATTGTGTGCTAGCAATGAAGTAACTGAGCTTTGGCCATGGAAGCTAATTTGGAAGACAAAACTCCCCACAAAGGTCATGTGCTTCACCTGGATAGCTCTTAAAGGTGCGATTTTAACCCAAGACAACTTGTGTAGTAGGAATTTCCAGCTGGTGAATAGATGTTACATGTGTCTAGACAACTCAGAATCTATAAACCATCTGCTATTGCACTGCAGAGTGGCTGCAGATTTGTGGCACATGTTCCTCTCAACGATTGGCATAAGTTGGACAACACCGCAAGGGATAAAAGAAGCAGTTGAAAGTTGGAGTCAGTGGAAAGTTGAGAGAACCATCAAGAAGATCTGGCAGATGATCCCAGCAAGTATATTTTGGTGTATTTGGGCAGAAAGGAATCGCAGATGCTTTGATGGAATATCAACTCCCAACAGCTACCTGAAAGCAAAGTGCCTTAGGAATCTATATAGCTGGAGCAACCTTTCCTCTGTAAATGATTTAATTCCATTTCTAGATTTTATTAGCTCTCTGTCTTTGGCTTGATTGACAACCAAAGGCTTTTGGTGATTCTGGTTTAGCTCCCTGGTCAGAATTGTATTTTTGTGTAAATGGAGCTAACCAACCTCTTTTGTAATGATTTGCATCTTCCTGATGCCAGCAATATA
Source organism: Nicotiana tomentosiformis (assembly GCF_000390325.3). NCBI lineage: Eukaryota > Viridiplantae > Streptophyta > Magnoliopsida > Solanales > Solanaceae > Nicotiana > Nicotiana tomentosiformis. The sequence goes on along the minus strand of NC_090812.1, from coordinate 82,582,603 downwards.
ACATCTTACTTCATCAAAAAAAAAAAAAAAAAGTCTTGTAAATGACCATTATGCTTAAAATTGAAAACTCAACCTCCCCACTCCCCACCCCCCCCCCCACAAAAAAAACCAACCAACAGGATAATAAAGACAAATAACAAAGTACAACAACAAACCAGTAAAATCCCACTCCCATTGGTGGGGTCTGGGGAGGGTAGTGTGTACGCAGACCTTACCTCTACCCCGAAGAGTAGAGAGGCTGTAAAATAACAAAGTAATGCACCTATAATTTCAGTCCAGAAACTATAAGATGCAAGAACATCAGACCAGAGGCTTACGAATAACAATAAGTCAATATATTCATCCAAATATTTTACAAGACCACACCAAAAAGAAAAAGTAATTTAACCAATCACTGATAAGAACCTGCAGCAATACTAAATGACAATGATATATCAGCTCACAAAGAGAAGGGAACCATAAAAACATGCAAAACATTTACTTGAAAAAGTTAAGACGCATTTAAGGCAGTACTAACAGCAATAAATGCCATGTGCACAACATTTTTTCATCAAAAAAAAAAAAAAAATCAACCTGGGCTATTGACGTAAAGCACTCCAGCAGCGGGAAAAGATCCTTGTCTGAATTTGGTATTTGCTGCCACTTTTCAATTAATGGGGGCATCAAAATCTCGAGATACCTTGGCTGTGTAAACCAGCAAAAGAATTAAAAAAGCAAAAATCAGATATCACAAGCCGACTAAATTTCTTTAAACATAACCTAAAATCATAAAACAAAAGGAGCACTAACGAGTTAACATGTTAGCTAACACAAAAAGAGTGATGCGCATAATCTACCTGATTAAGTTCCCCTCCAACTGCATCTGCCAATGTTCCAATGGCATCATACACGATTCTAAGGTTCCGTCTCTATGGACAAATAAAAGGTCAGACGCTTTTAACAAACAGAAACACAGCAAGGTGTCAGCCAATGTAGGGAAGACAAAAAGACCTGGTATTTTCCGAATGCACACATCAAATGTTGCAGAATGATTTCCAAGCATGGTGCTAACTCTTCTGCAGCCTCCTGCAAAAAGTAAACCATCAGTTAGGTATACATATAAAAGAACCTGAATATTACAACAGCTTAGCACAAAGACCTCTTCAAGAGTAGCAAAAGCTGAACAAGCAGCTTCTTGCACTCGTTTATTATCATCCAATACTCTCCGCAGAAGACCCATCAAAATTTTGTTGAATTGTTCACGGCCTTCTGGATGATCAGTGCCCTAAAAGAAAGTCAAACAAACAGCACGAAAACTTAAAAATTATCCAGTGACGCCAACATATTGCAAAAGGAAACTTAATTTCAGTCAAATGGAGAACTGAAATTAACAAAAAGGAAAAAGGGTCTCAAGCAGCAAATAAAAACTTCAACAGTCGGAAACAAGTAGTGCATGATAACTTTTTCTGAATAGGAATTGGTGCAGGATAACTTCAATAAGCTAACATATATAAGTGATATAACATTAAGTATATATAATAATTATGTACTTGATAATTAGTAAAAGCATCAAAACTTAATTTAACAGTCAATATTGGGGCAGCCAGATTAGTCGGATACACGATGACCACATTGGACCGTTCATCTACATCTCACAAAGTGTTGTTAAAGGCGTGTTTAAGCCCTGAAGCGTGGCTCAAAACATGTTGAGCGCTTCGCCTCGCTTTATGGGCACTTCAGTGTTGCATCAAGGCTAAGTATGCCAACGAGTGTAATCCTGAAAAGGCGACACTAAATAATTGATATTTCACTTTATCGTAATTTTTTTTCAATTTCTTTGTCCATATATTTGTTATTCATGCTTATAATTATTGGTCTTACACTACATATACATATTTTTACTCTTTCTCTAGTTGCGTCTTTTTCATTAAAGCCCACGCTTTATTTGCGCTTTGCGCTCAAAGCCCCAACGGATCTTGGAGCTTTTTTGCGCTTTTCGCCTTTGATAACACTGCTCACAATATTCTTAACCCTAAGATCAACAAATGTAGATATATCAGCAACTTAAACAACACCTCATACCCCCATGTCAGGCAAGGCTCGGGGCTGAAAACTATTTTCCAGTTTGTAACCACTGCTTTACCCATTCTCTATTACAACTGAAAGTATAAACAACATTCCTACAAATATATCTATTTGAGGGTGACAACTAAACACTAAACCCTGAAACGAGAAAATACCACATCATTGTGATGAATTTGACCCAAGAAGGGTTGGTGGTTTAGGATCGCCACAAACTCTATGTAAATATGTTGGCCATTTAAGTCACATGTATGATAATGTAGCTTAGAGCTAGAAAAGGAGCATTTATTACCAACCTGAACGATATATTTGCTGAAGCGGGACAGTGTCCAACAAGAGATGCTTCGGATTAGAGGATACTTGTCATCTAAAAGTGGGATGAGAAAGGTAATGATCTGAATGGGAAAAAAAAAGAAATGAAAAGAAAGAACTTTTAAAAGACAAGTTTCTTCAATACGTGCATATCTCAGAACATATATACCACTCACTTCCCGAAAAAAAAACCAGCAATAAATTGCAAAGAAAGACATGACGTGGTGGTCGCTCAGAAACCAAACTTCTCATACATTTTATATACAATCTCCTTCATCAACATAAATTCTTTTTCTAGGTCTAGGATGCTTGCCAATGATAGGATTACCTCGGATAAATGAGGGAAAAGCCCATTTAGGCAGCCTTCAGCTATAGCACCCAGAGCTAGTACAGCTGCTTCCCTTTCCTTCCAGGCTTCATCACTCGTATTTGACAATTTAGTCTGTCCAGATACAAGAAAGTTGCAATGTATTAGATCCATTTATCGCGAACTACTAACCAAAAGGTAAAAGGACAAAATTAACTTCAGTTCTAGTTTCTCTCGTTTCCTTCTTTCATTAGTATGATCAGTGTTTCAACACACGACGATAAAACTTTAATTCTTCAAATTGATGTTATATTGATCCTCTAAGGGAGTTGCTGCCTAGAGGGAAGAGTTCTGCCATTGTTATGGGCAACAACCACTTATTTGATGAGAACAGGCCCGTCAAAATATAGACCATTAATGATAATTTATTTGTTCCCCTTTATTTTAAATTGCACAAGACTATTTTCACAATCATTTATCTATAGCATCTTAACATATAATTTAACCTAGCATATTTTATAAGGTTAAAGTTTAATTAATAAAGGTACCAAGAAGGTACACAACAAAAACAAACAACCCCTGCAATAATTTCAAGTTACATAATTCCCAAGTGATTCAAAGAAATCCATATACTGATCTTCCACTCACGCCAAAAAATAACAAATTTTGTAGACAAAGGTCATTGACTCTAGAAATATGATTCTTTTTGTTCTCAAAGCAAGCACTATTTCTCTCAGTCCAAATTGTCCTGAAAATACACCAAGGGATAGTCCTCCAAAACTTCTTCTGGTTGTTTGCTATCTTCTGCCCATTCCAGCTTTCCAGTAGACTTCTAACATCTGAAGGCATTACCCAAACTACACCACACAAATTTAGGAAGAGCTCCCAACACTGCTTGACCACTTTGCAATGGATAAAAAGGTTATTGACTGATTCCAGATCCTCTTCACAAAGATAACATGTATTACTTAACATGAAACCTCTCCTCTGCAAATTGTCTTGGGTTAAGCATGCTTCTCTGATCGCAACCCACCCAAAACAAGCTTCCTTGACAGGTGCTTTGGACTTCCATATCATTTTCCATGGCCAATTTGGCTCAAAGTACTCTGACTGCTTTTGCAAAATGCTACAACTGCTTTAACAGAGTATTTCATATCACTGTCTGCTGCCCATAGCATAACACCCTCCTTATCTCCTTCTACCACTGCTGTACTCAATAATTGTATTAATTGTCCAACTTCCTCCATCTCCAAATCATTGAAATCTTTTTTAAAATTCAGTTGCCATCCACCAGAAGCATAAAATTCAGAGACACAACCTTCTTGGGAATCTAATACCAATCTACATCAGTATGCAAACATCTGAGTAAAGAATTTCCTTTCTTTACCTTTTTGAGAGAGAGAGAGAGAGATGAAAGCTAGGAATGAATAGCTGGATTTAATTTCACAAATAATCAATCACCTGAACAACAGGCATCAACATTGGTAGAATATCATCACCGAACACATTTGAGAGAATGTCCAGAGCAGCTGCACTGCACTTGCGTAAGTTCCACATATTTACTATGTCTTCATCCTATAATTAGGAAGCATAATGCTGATATCAAAGGCCATAGAAAAGTGAGCACTAATTAAGAAAATGATTGGTCAATTAAACCACATACATCATCATCTTCACCATCCTCTGAACCATGAAAACGTGAAGAATGAAATCTAGGTTTGATATCCTGTCCATAATGACTTCCAATGTAATTAATGCCAAGTTGCCAAATGGAGAGGATTAGTTTTTTAGCTAAAAAGGAGAAATGACGACCAAACCTGATCACGATCTGGCAGAGATCCATCCTCCTGTAATAAAACGTAATAATGTTTGGTTAAGCAAAAACAGAACACAACAAATCATTTCAGACTTATTTGACATCTGAAGATGAACTAAACACCAAACCTCAGCCTCCAGAAGTGACTCGTCATCATCAGCATAAACCATGTTAGACAGCAAAACCTAAAAGTGGTGCAGGAAGCATTATGCATAAGAATATGCTAAGACAAAAGACACATAATACCAATATGAAAAAGATAATTAGTTTGTGGATAAAGCATACCGGAATCAACCGTGGCAAGAATTCTCTCAAGTTTTCGGGGGGCAACTGAGCATCAAAGTATGCGGACCTGTCAATGACACCCACATCCAATCAAATTTGACAAGAGATCAATTCGCAATAGAAGATTCCCAATTATCCAAAACAAAGCAACAATTCTCAACCATAACGTGAGATTTTTGAGAGCAGACAGAACAGGTAAAAGCAAAAACTTCGAGCACCCAAGAGCATAATTTATTTATGAAACATAATGCAGCCCCAACCACAAAAAAGAGGAAGATATCCAGCAAGTAGAACTCTAGAAGAACTTAAGCAAATCCATCCTGCTGTATTAATAATAGGTGCAATTCTTGGGTGCCAGAACATTTTCTACATATTTCACATAAAGAAAAAAAAAATACTCAGAGGGGTCTCTATTTGGGGCTCACCACATATCATTACTCACATTATTTCTATGGTACACTTCCATGACTTGCAAGGTAACTGGAAAGGTTTACAGTGTCATTAGACCAAATTTCAAGCAGTCAGTATCTATTAACTCATTCTCTCTCACACAGTATCTAAAACAATTCTCACATTGCTCTGGCTCTTCCCTCTCAATTAAGTATAATCTTAATATTTAAAAAATTAAGTATAATCTTAATGATCTCCCTATTCCTTAACTCCCTCTTCATTAGTGTAGAGACTCTTTTCCTAATCTATGTTCTCCCTCCAATTTATTTGGCATCTAGTCCTTTCATCCTAAAATGATTTAACTATTGTTTACAAACATCTCTTACTAACTCTCTAATACAATAATCTCGCCTAACTTCTTTGAGTCCTCACCATGCTAGCTAAAATTCTTCTAACAATGCACGCGTATCCAAAATATATTAAGTGGAAGGTGCACGGAGCTCATGTGATCTCTAATATCAAATATAGCTTTAAAACGAATGATAATTGTATATTTTCGCCAACCAGCTTATTGAAATTTGAATTCAGTCCATTCAGGCAAAGGAAACCTAGTCACACTTCAAAATAGAGACAAAATCTTACCACCAACATAACATGTCACTAAAGGTTCCCAAACCATGTTAAATAATACATCATCTTTACAATTCCATCAACCATTTTATCAAAAACAGAATAAATCTATAGCATAATAATGATGAATATTGTGCTCTCAATGCAAAGATTAGTAAAGAATTTCCAGCAAAATGGTGTATTCTTCCTCCACCGTTGACACAATTATCATGCCAGTGAGCAATATGAATATCTAAAATTGAAGCACTGAAAAAGGGGAAGGTTACCAAAATTCACAAGCTTCAAGTGCCACTTCTTCATCTGGATCCTTGTTGACTTGCAATATATATTCTATAACATTCCTTAAGTGTGGCTGTGTCAAAGGACCAGAAGTTGATTAAGAACATGTTAAAAGAATAGAAGTATGCTGTTCCATGTTCCTCTCACTCTCTCAGGCAAGACCATTAATTAAAGTGTACAGACTGTTCAGTTTTTCGTTTTCCTAAATCTCACTGCATATAACATATATGTAATACCTAAAAGGGAAATCAGGAAGTGGAACCAGTAGTTTAAACCTTCTATAATGAATTCAACTTCCACACGGTATCCTAATATAGAGGATTCATATCGCTAAGCCTAAATAGTTTGGGGTATAGTTGATTGCTTAATTGATTCATTGACAGTGTACAAGTGATGCGGCATTTTGCCCACATTCCCCCTAACCCCAATAAGACAATAATAAGACTTACTTGGTGCAGTTCAATGATATCTTCACTTGTAAAAAAAAGGCAATAATAAGCCTCAAACAATCAAAAAGTACGAATCAAAATAAACTTACAGTTAAAAATACTGTTCCTTCAAAATGTTTTAACTTCATTGTATTTAAAAATTTAAAACTTTTAGAAACCTGGAACTCTTTCCGCAAATAAAAGCAAGTGCAAGTGGAAAGGAGATGTGACAAATAAGAGAATAGGCAATTAATTTAGAATGGAAAGAGATGTCACCTCCAAAAAGGCAGGACGAACTTCAATTAGTTGAACAAACGCTGCACAAACCTATTGAGAAAAAGGCAAACTGAGTAATTGGTGCCAAAACTATTTTTTTTACTAAGGTAGCAGAAGAAAACTCTCTACAACAGTCAAAAGCATAATTGATATCACAGGAGCAGACTTCAAAATCTCTTTGCAGGTGGGCATGCTAAAATAAAAATTAAAAAAAAATAGATTTTGTAGAGAAGAGTGATATAAGAAAGAACGAGTGACAAATAAGTAGAACAATCATGTCAGTTAGAAAACCATCTTCCATGTCATTTAACACTACAGTGTTGTCAAAGGCTCACTTAAGGCGTGCTTAAGCCCTGAAGCTCAGAAAAGCTCAGGGAGGGCGCTTCGCCTCGCTTAAGTTGCACCTCAGCCTAAGGCAAGGCACTAAGACATGCACCTCATTCTCCATGAGTTTTGTCGTAAATTAAGCGGTTCTAAACAGCAAACATAATCGGAAAATAAGTGTACTAGTTGTAAAGGAAAATATTATGAATGAATTTGGTACTTTGTTCTTGAATTACATATATTATCTCCTTCATTACGTCTTTTATTACTTGAGCCCATGCTTTATTTGCGCTTAAAGCCCCAGCAGACCAAGAGAGCTTTTCGCCTTTGACAACACTGGCAGTGTTATCAAAAGCGAAAAGCGCAAAAAAGCTCCAAGGTCTGTTGGGGCTTTAAGCGCAAATAAAGCATGCGCTTTAATGAAGAAAGGCGCAAATGGAGAAAAATTACAAATATGTATGTGTATTCCAGGACTAATATCTATAAGCATGAATACCAAATATATAGACCAAGAAATTGAAGAAAATATCAATTGTTTAGTGTCGCCTCTTCAGCATTACGCTCATTGGCAAGGAAAAGTATGCCTTATAGCCTTGATGACGACACTGAAGCGCCCGCTACGCGAGGCGAAGCGCTCAACATGCTTTGAGCCTTGCTTCAGGGCTCAAGCGCGCTTTAAGCACGTCTTTAATAACACTATTTAATAGAGAACTGAACATATGACTCCCATCATTCTTGAAATAGAAAAATCATAGCCCTAGCACAAAAGACAGCTAAGTTCTAATAGACATACAAATTTACCATTACCTCTTACGACGAAGCTAAACAACTAGAAAAAAACACTCAGAAGAAACATCCCATCTACCAGGTGCCTACTACAAAGACCATTTTAACCTATTAATACACCAGATGCTTGATCTGTGAACTAAAGTCATAAATCTCTTAACAGATTTAATTCAGTCTTACGAGCTCAATTTATCCTGCTACAGCTATCATAAATAAGCGTACATCAAATGATATTGATAGCAATTTTGATGATGTGCACCACAGAAGAGAGAGCATGCATATGAATTAGATATCCCAGCAGTTACTTACCAACTTCCGCACCTCTGGAGCAGGGTCATTGGCAAGAAGAAACAAACCTTGAAGATATTTATCCATGGATAGATACAAAACCTATAACAGTAGCACTGATCAGATGAGCAATGGAGTCAAAATGGCACAAAGGCAGCAGAAAGGGTAATAACTAGATAGCCCAACAGAAGAGGTACTCACTTTAGGCATCAGCATTATAAATTGATTCACAGAACTCAGTGAAAGCTTTCTGATAGTAGCATGAGGTGACTGGAAAAGCTGTCCGTGCAAAGGTCAAGTTAGAATGATACTATGAATTTAGCATCGAATATCAAATATACAGCAAACTATATGATAAATGAAGCAACATCAGATAAAATTGGGCAAAGAAGTGAATATAAGGAAAGGGAAGAGTTCGCTTACCAGGAGAAACCTTGGAAGGAAAACAGTAATGGGTCGATCAGATAATCCAGAAATATCAGAATCAAGAAGTTGAGGAACGTCCTCACAGATCTGCATTACAGAAAATGTTCAGCAGGCCAGTTATGTGTTAGTTTAACAAAGATCTGACACATGTCCCACTGTGGCGATTTTTACCACTGTTGTCACTTTACACTCACGTTCACTAACAATGTAACAAGAGACTAAGATCATCACCCTTACAACATATGTTGCAAAGAGAATTTAGCAATCTTTGAGGATCTCACATAATGAGCACACTACAGAAGAAATAGTTCTTTTTTATTATAGTTATGCAACATTTTCAAATACAGATATTGACACCAAGTTTCACACTGTATCCCGTGAAATATTATCGAGTGAAATATTAGTTAAATAACAGTAAAATGATACCTTTGATAAGGCATCCATGGCTCCTTCCATGTGATTTATGTCATTACTATCCAAGCTATTGACAAGTGCCTGTAGCAACTCTGGCCATCCAGCAACTCCGTCAATCTGTACAAGAACACTAATGATAGTCCCAGTTGTAGACCTGATGTGTCTATCTGCCGCCCCGAGAGAAGGTAGCAACTCAGATTTTATGTACTGCTGATTAGCAGGAGGCATGTTTTTGAAGGCAGTTCTCAGGTTATTTTTCAGTAGCAACCCAGCTGCTTGCCGAACGTCCACTGACTTCCCCTGTTATAAGGACCAACCAGATTGTTGAGTGGAAAATATAGTAGCTTTCCAAAATATCACCATGTTTAGACCAAACCCGTTCCAATTGCAATATGAACAAGATGATCTACCATGCATCAAAAAATAGATGTCAATACAAGCCATCTTTTCACTGTTGTGAAATCCACTACATGCTAGCAACATAAGAAAGTTATAATCCTATAGAATATCAGGGAATGAAAGAGAGAGAGAGATCACAATGCCGCCAACAAAGAAGACCTAGGACTCAATGCAATATTTAAATCAGAGAATGAAAGAAATGGAGAGAGAACTCACTGTCAGTGGCTCCGCCACTGCCAAGGAAGGAGGTTCAATTGAATCCCCTTCGTTGGAAAATCGTTCTGTGCAAACAGGACAAAAACAACTTTTTCGTAAATAGATTAACTTTTGAATCCCCTTGTAGTGGCAAAGGCAGTTCAAAAATTGCTTGAGGTCACAAGTTCAAATTTTTTAAAATCCCCTTGTTACAATCCTGGCTACGCCACTCCTCACAGCATCGCCATAAAGAAGACTTAAGACTAAATGCAACAGTTAAGTTTCATTGGCATTGTCCAAAGAGCAATTCAACTATCAAGGAAGCACATAGGTATGACTTTGCTAACTCCATAAAGAAGACTAATAACTTATGTAACAACTAAGTTTAAAACGCATCCAAAAGTCAATTTAACTTTCAAGTAAGCACTTAGGGATAACTTTGCTAAAAGAATCCACACCACAACCATTTCAACAAGGAAGATTTCGAACTAAGTAAGAAAAAAGTCAATCCGTTAAATAATTGAATTATTAGCTAAGAGTCAATGAATTTTATCACGAAAGAAGAGTCTATGATAAAGGAGTGATACCTCAGCACGAGCGAAGATAAAAGCGAGGTAGTTATTGAAATCAGGGAAGTGAGAGTAGTGTTGAAGTTGTTGCCAAATCTGAGACTTATCTGAAGTCGGAGACATCTGTTGCTCCAATAATCCACAGATCTCTTTGAACCCTTCCTCTTGTGGTTGCCATGTTGTTCCACTCGCCGCCGCCATCTCCAATAACGATAATGATCGGAGCAAGTGATTAATCAGCGAAAAGGATTTTTTTTTTTTTTTTTTTACAGAGAGAAAGGAGAGCCGACGACGAGGCTTTTGTGTTTTTCAAAAGAAGAGAGGGGTTTCGGCCTTTCAGGCATTTGTGGAAAAGGTTGGATCGTCTGTGTGAGGGTTTACGGTGTGGGATTGTGTCGCTCCCAACCCAAATTAAACACGCGGATAGATTACTAAAACCAAACTTTAATAAGAGTCATTAAATTTGTCGTTAAAATTATTAGATGCAAAATTAATTTTGTATAGCCGATTTCTTCTGATAACTCTTTTTCAATTGATCTTAGGTAAGATATTCTTAGTTTTAATTTTGAAAAACTCTTTTCCGTTGAGGCGACAGTAAAAATTGTTAACATTATTCTATAAGCAATATACGTTTCTGAAAATAATTAATTTTCTTAATCTAGATAGATATATCATTAAAGTATATCTTCTACTTGTACTATTATCTCAACGTTATCAAATTTTAGCTGAAAAAATAATATCAAATTAAAATAATAAAATTTGATTCAAGAAGTTAATATCTTGAAATCATAATTGACGTTAGCTCCTTAAATATGATCGCTGCAATGCTTAAAATATTAAGGAAAAATAATAAAGAAAAGAAAGGTAAGAAGAGACTCACTAAGAAGATGTTTTGGGTCCTTGACTCTAGTTTTTAGGAATAGCACTCTCAAAACTTGGACAAAGAGAATATAAAAGTGTAATATCAAGTCTTTGAAGAGTAAGCTAAAAAGGATTTAAAAAGAAAAACGGGTCCATCAATGAAGTTAGTGGTCAAAATGTAAATAAGGCAAGAAAATATTTGCGCTTAGAGTGATTCCCATACAGATATTTATCGAAAGGAAGATTTCTTTTTCCAAAGTTATGCTAAACAGTCCTACATAATTATACTTCTCCTTTAAACAATAAATATTCTTTAAGAAAAATTTGTTTACCCGAAAAACGGTACAGTTGAATTTTTTCATAATTTCTAGGCAAGTGGATTAATTTGATCCAAAAATAATGAAATAACTAATGAAATATGAAATACTTAGCCTTAGAATGTAGATGAAATAGCAGAGCTAATGAGTCCGGGAATAAGGTTTTCGGGCACAACAATGATAAGATCAAAAGCGAGAGAATCAAATTATATTAAAATGTTGTATAGAATGTAACATAAGTTGGCCAGAAAATTCGTGTCCTTACAATGATAACTCAGCACTCTATTTATAGATATGCCTAGGAAGGAAGTCCTAGGATCATGCCCTTCTTTAATGTCAATTATGAGGGTCATTGATGAAGATATAACGTTAGACATAAATACCAAATTCCTTGTAACAGGACATCATCTTTAATGCTGTAAAATATTCTGTATTAAATGTTACCAAATATTCTGTATTAAATGTTACCGGGCGCAAAACATTTAATACTCCTTTTATGATCGTTATTCCTTCCGGTGATAAGCGGAATAGCTATGTTCGGTGGCCATCTCCATCTTGTGTTCCACGTGTCCTTCCTTTAAGCGGCCACGTGACATGTCGTATTTTTTCCTATACAGATAGTCCTCCTGCTTTCCGGTGACATAACTTTGTATTACCGGGAAGTTGGTAGAAATACTCGTTTGGCGCTATAATTCCTTTTGAAGGCAACTAATAGTTGATTAGACGCCTGTCTCTCCGCATTAAATGCCCCGAACACGTGTCTTCCCATGATTTAGCATGCCTTTTGTCGATTATCGAGGTAATCATGGCCATGAATTTAGCCGCCAAAATTTTAGTTATACGCATCATCCTTCTTTTATGTACTTCATAATCTCTCAAACTTCTAATTTGCATTTTTATTTCTCAACTTTCCTCTGATCTTTTTCGAACTAGAAACTTCTTCGAACCAGAAATTTTCCTTCCTTCTATTCAATGGCTTCCTCTTCAAACGTGCTAGTTCTTCAAATGGCAAGAACAAAACCGAGGATTTCGTTCCTCCAACAGTGGGTTCCATCATCCCAAGAAGGCTTAGTATTTCGAAGGATTTTGAAGAGAAATTTCCTACTGCTAACCCTCGCACATGGGCTGTTAATAGATACATTTATTCTATTCGCCCTTCTAGTATTCCTGCTGTGAAGGAGGACTATCGCTGCCATGAGTTGGACATCATTGCTCCTGACCTATCGGAGCGAGTGACCCTTCCCAGGGAAGGGTTTACATATTTTTTCACGTATCCATTTACTTTGGGTGCGTTTTCTTTTAGCGGAGAGCTTGATCTCTCTATTTATAAATATGCCTAGGAAGGAAGTCCTAGGATCATGCCCTTCTTTAATGTCAATTATGAGGGCCATTGATGAAGATATAACGTTAGACATAAATACCAAATTCCTTGTAACGGGACATCATCCTTAATGCTGCAAAATATTCCGTATTAAATGTTACCGGGCGCAAAATATTTAATACTCCTTTTATGATCGTTATTCCTTCTGGTGATAAGCGGAATAGCTATGTTCGGTGGCCGTCTCCATCTTGTGTTCCACGTGTTCTTCCTTTAAGCAGCCACGTGACATGTCATATTTTTTCCTATACCGATAGTCCTCCTACTTTCCGGTGACATAACTTTGTGTTACTGGGAAGTTGGTAGAAATACTCTTTTGGCGCTATAATTCCTTTTGAAGGCCACTAACAGTTGATTAGACGCCTGTCTCTCCGCATTAAATGCCCCGAACACGTATCTTCCCATGATTTAGCATGCCTTTTGTCGATTATCGAGGTAATCATGGCCATGAATTTAGCCGCCAAAATTTTAGTTATACGCATCATCCTTCTCTTATGTACTTCATAATCTCTCAAACTTCTAATTTGCATTTTTTATTTCCCAACTTTCCTCTGATCTTCTTCGAACTAGAAACTTCTTCGAACCAGAAATTTTCTTTCCTTCTATTCAATGGCTTCCTTTTCAAAACGTGCTAGTTCTTCAAATGGCAAGAACAAAACTGAGGATTTTGTTCCTCCAACAGTGGGTTCCATTATCCCAAGAAGGCTTAGTATTTCGAATGATTTTGAAGAGAAATTTCCTACTGCTAACCCTCGCACATAGGCTGTTAGTAGATACCTTTCTTCTATTCGCCCTTCCAGTATTCCTGCTGTAAAGGAGGACTGTCGCTGCCATGAGTTGGACATCATTGCTCCTGACCTATCGGAGCGAGTGACCTTTCCCAGGGAAGGGTTTACATATTTTTTCACGTATCCATTTACTTTGGGTGCATTTTCTTTGAACGGAGAGCTTGGTTCCGTGATTGCAGGAGTTTTGCCTTCGCTACCAAGTGTGTTTGTCACAGGTAAGTCCTTCGGTGTAGAGGACACTCGCCTGCCTTCGGCGTTTGTGCCTAGAAACTAGAGAGGAGCTAACCCTAACTCATATGATGAATCTTTATTCCCCCAAAATTTTTCGCGGGGGAATGATAAACCTTTGCAAGCGTGGCCACCAAGCTTTGCTGTCTAGCATGGACGACAACAACAACTGTGGGTGGATGTAACGGATCGTTGCAATTGCCACCAGTGACATTATTCCAACAACGACATCATCCTTTCTGGTTGCTTGGAATCGCTCTCGTAAGTTCTCTTTAATACATCTTTTCTTACTAAATATTCTTTCATGCTTGTATTGATCCTTCAATCTTCGTTTGTTACAGCAACTCAGTGGATCCTACCGGTGATAGAAAGCTTGGACCGGTGGGTTTAGAAGATCTTGAACATCACAATGCCCGAAAATCGTTTGTGGAAAGAATTGTCCATTAAATACGTGTGGAAGGCCAAAAATCATGGTAACTTTAATTTAGCTCGTTTCCACTTTTTGTATATGAAGAACTTGGTCGAACCCTTCTGGCTTGCTCACGAAATTAGGTCTACCTGCGGGCTCAGTTGATGTCCCCGAGGAGGATGTTTTGGCTAACCTTGCTGATGCGGCGAGGCTACTTCAGGAGGCACTTACTCGAACAGGCATCTCCGGGCCTGCTTCGTGCGCAAATGTTTCTTTACGGAGTCCCCGGCTAGAGAACAAGCAACCAAAAAAATTACATTCCTTTATGGTCGGGGAAAAGAATAAGAGGGCAAAGATTGATGCCCTCGAGTCATCTTCGGTGGCGATGATGATTGGTCCTCCTTCCGGGCCTGTCATAGACACTGTGATGATCGATGATTATGAAAAAGCTAATGATGAGGGAGCTTCTTTACATAGAAGGCGACGATCCTCATCATCTCAACAAGATGCTCAACCTGTTGAGACAGTCATACCAACCGAGGATGATGTCTCGGCATATTAGGGAGAATTTGATTTGGTAGATAATGTCAACTCCCGTTCTCGGGCCCCAATTGTTGTGCTCGGTACTGCAAGGCAGAGTATCGGGTCTGTGCTATCTTTGGTTGGCGAGCATCAAACAACTAGCATTGCATTTGATGCAGTTGCTTCACACTTTTCAACTCCATCAGCTTCAGCTTCACATTCACCATCACTAACAACTGCTACATCATTTCCATCTTCGTCCCCTTTTCAAACAGCGGTTGCTACATCATTTCCATCAGACGCACCTGACCATGAAGAAGGTATCCTGATGGTAGGCTATAATCTCGCATTTTAGTCGTTTATTGCACTCTAATTTACTGCACTTTAATTGAGTTTGAGCTTTAATCGCTAGTGTTCTGCACTAATTGTGTATTTTATGCCTTGTAGGAGAATTTTGAGCTATGTAAATGTTATGGAGCTAATTTGAGCTATTTGGAGCTTTGAAGTATGAGTAAAAGCCCAAGGGATTAAGCTGGGATCGTGTTTGGGGGTTGAATACCACGTCTGGATGTCAAAAATCGAAGCAAAAGGCGCATGTGCAATTTTTACAGAGTATTTTCCTATTTCGCGCATGAGAAGGTATCTTCGTCTGGCCCGACCCTACTTGGTATAAATACATGGAAAATGTTATTTTTGGGACTTTTGACATATCTAAGACCTAAGGAGGCTAAGAAGGAGGGGGAGAAGCGAAAGCACAAGGGAATCATCATTCAATCCTCTCTCAAGACAAGAGTTTGGATCGCTTTATGTTTTTCTTTATATTTGTGATGAATTACTCCATATCCGTGGAGTAGTTCTCTTTAGGGATTGATGGATTTGGTGTACTGATATTTGTTTATGGATATTAACTCTAGTTTTTATGCATTGAATCATTTTGGGTGTTTTAATTGTTGCATCTATATTCACATGTTCATGTAATCGAGAGAGGCATACTTGTGATATCTCTGCAATATCTTGTTGGTTGAATTCATTAATTCTTCTTAGTAATCGAAAGAGGCTAGTTGAATTATTGTTTAGACCTAGTTAGAAGGATAATCGAGAGAGGTTCTCCTAAAGATCAATCCAATATGAATTCTTGCATATCTTCACCTAGCTTAAATTGGTTCACATTGTGAGGTTGAGACTTAATCGAGAGAGAAGTTTCTACTAAACACTTGAACTAATAATTAAGTGAATTCGAGAGACTCGCTTGAACATTTGAAGTGAATTAACTAGAGTTAAATCCCAGATAATTATCTTGCACCTATCCAATCAACCCATATTTTCTCCCATTGATATATTCCTTGCTTACTTTTGTTGCGATTGCCATAGTCAATTAGATCTAGATTCTTAGTTAATTTTAGTTTTTAATTATTTCTCAATTATTGATCATCTTGGATAGCAACCAAGCTATAAACTACGAAAATACTGTTTAACTCAAATCTCTGTGGATACGATATTATATTATACTATATTCGACTAGCGAGCATATTTTAGTGTATGTTCTGCGCTTGTCAAATTTTGGCGTCGTTACATGGGATTGGCAATCAATAGTGTTTGAAATAGTTTGTAGTGCTAATTCAGAAATTTTTATTTTATTTTATTTTATTTTTCCCTTTTTATGCCTAGTGTTCTTTGACTATGCGCAGGCTGCAGGTTATGTTGGTGCATGACTCGATCTTCTAGGAAGTAAGTGCTACCATACGAATCAGAAATCGAGAAAAAATTACGACAACTGAGGAAGGAAAGAAATCTTCGGGAGAATATAGAGAAGGTTGGGCAATCCTTAACCAAAGAAATTATGGTGGGAGATGATGATAATGTTGATTTAGCTGCAAGAGAGGTAGTCCAACAATGGGAAAAAGCTGCACAAGATGCGGAGGAAGATGCTCTTTGGAATGCACAACTTGTCTATGAGGATGAGAGAGCTCGGAGAATTATTCAGAATCAACCTTTGGGTGTTGGGAGACCACTTGGCGATTATGCTAGACCGGTTTACAACCAAGGCTTATCAAGTGTTAGACCACTTCTAGTGGCTGCGAACAATTTCGAATTGAAGCAAGGGTTGCTCCAAACTCTTCAAAATTGTTGTGTCTTCAGAGGGAAGCCAAACGAAGATCCAAATACACATCTAATGGACTTCGAGTAGATTATGAACACCTTTCAATATAATGGTATGTCACAAGATGCAGTGTACTTAAGGGCATTCCCCTTCACCTCAAAGACGATGCAAAGCAGTGGCTTCGAAGCTTGCCCCAGGGATCAATTAGAACATGGGAGGAGATGACCAGAAAATTTCTTGATAATTATTTCTCCTCGGCTAATACGGGAAAGTTTAGAAGAGGGATCCATAACTTCTGCCAGAAAGATACTGAAACTGTGTTTGAAGCGTGGGAGAGGTTCAAGGAATTAGTTCGAAAGTGTCAACATAGCGGAATTAAACTCTGGATGAAACTTTAGGATTTTTGCTATGGTTTGACACCGGCCTCATGTAGAATATTGAGTAATACAGCTGGAGGCCCTTTGATGAAAAAGACACCAGAGGAGATAGTCATTATAATCGATGAATTGTCTGAAGATGCAAATCAGTGGCCCTCTGAAAGTGCTGAAAGAAGAAGGGCGAATGGTATTCACCAGGTTGATGCTAACACATCTGTGTAGGTACAACTTGATGCCATGGCGAAAGAGATAAGGAAGCTGACCTTAGCTTTTATACAAAGTGAGAATCATGCAGCTTGTGCTATATGTGGAAGAGGACACCCTACTTATGAGTATCAAGCCTCAACTGAGAAAGTAAATGATGTGGGGAATTATAACTTCAATGCAATAGGTCAGAAGCACCCCGATTTTTCATGGAGTTCACTTGGGGTACTGCAAATGCATGGTAATAAAACAACTCCAGATTCTAGGGACAAGGAGCTCCAGGCTTCCAAAATTAGCAAAGGCAGCAGTTTCAACCTCAACAATCCAATCAGCCTGGGCTAGAAGATCTGATGAAGTATTTCATTATCAAGACAGATGGGAGATTAGATATACACCGGAGCAGCCATCAAAGAACTTGGCACAGGGTTGCGAAACTTGGAAAAGCAAGTGGGACAAATTGCCACCATATTGTCTGAAATGATCCCAGGTACTCTACCAGATGATACTGGAAAAAAACCCAAAGAAACGGTGAATGCTGTAACTCTGAGAAACGGGCAAGTGTTGAAAGAGCCTACCCCTATCCAAAAAGAGGTGGTACATGAAAAAGAAAGTGGGGAGCAGCTGAAAAATGAAGTTGATAAGAAGAAGAAAGGCAAGAAGGGAACTGAGAAAAAGAAGAAGGAAGAGAATTCGAGAAAGGAAGATCAGAATGAGAGCGAGCACATGCATGCTCTACCTTTTCTCCAAAAGCTATATAGAAAAAAGCTGGACAACCAATTTGAGAAATTTTTAGATATGCTGAGACATGTTAATGTAAACTTGCCATTCACATAAGTGCTTTCACAAATGTCAGCTTATGCCAAATTCTTGAAGGAAATCCTGACAAAGAAGAGAAAGATAGAAGAAATATTAGTAGTCAAGCTCTTAGAGCATTGCAATGTAATCTTGCAAAACAAACTCCTACAAAAGTGTGGAGATCCAGGGAGTTTTATTATACCTTGCTCGTTAGACACTCTTAATTTTGATAAGTCTTTGTGTGATTCCAGTGCCTCAATTAATTTAATGCCTTTGTCTATTTACAGAAAACTGGAGAATTAGCTTGGAGAGATAAGGTCTGCACTAATTTCTTTGCAGTTGGCAGACCAAACAACTATCATACTCGATGGGATAGTGGAAGATGTCTTAGTTCGGGTAGATCAGTTTGTATTTAATGTAGATTTCATAGTCGTGAGGATGGAAGAGAACAAATAGGTCCCCCTTGGAAGACCATTCTTAGCAACAGGTAGAGTAATATTGGATATACATGATAGAAAACTCATGCTTAGAGTGGGTGAGGAGACTGTGACGTTCGAGATGAATGTAGAGACGGGGGTGATAAAGGAGAAGCCAGCTGCAAGTGTTGAGTAAAAAGTGAAGAGTTCGAATGAGAAGGCTCCGGTGATTGGAAAAGATAAGTGTGGGGTGTACCCCAAGAAGGCTGAGAAAAAGTTGTATGCATGGATGTGTGCATTGGTTCGGGCACGTAGAATGAAGCCCGACTTCGACTCAGACCCCGACTAAAAATTCAGAAAAGTTTCCTTTACCTTATACTTTTTAATTGTGTGTCATGGGGAAATGCCACAACTTAAAGTGTGGGGTGGGAAAAATTGTATGTTGTATGTATTTGTGTTAGTAATTTGGTTTTGCTGTTTTAGTAGTAAGAGATAGGAAAATGAGAAAAACCATAAAAATTTAAAATTTTTGACTTTTCCCGACGATGGATATCATTCGACGGGTTTCTTGAGGGATTAAAGTTGAAAGAAAAAGACAAAAAAAAAATTTATTTTGTTAGGTAGTGTAATAATTTCCCCTGGTTATTTTTTGTATCGCGGTTCTTTTCCAAGGGTTTTGTTTGAACAGGGTGTAGTTAATTTTTTAATTTTTGTTAGTAGTAGGGAACCTTGTGCTGTGTTTTGAATTGAAAGCAATATCTCTTGACTCTATTATACTTTGAGAATAGTAAGTGTTTTAGTTGTGACGCTTAGGCTCAGTTTTTGACTCTTGCATAAGCACCTTAAATTGTATGATTTTAACTTTGCTTAACTTCTTTGACTAGAGTGTATTGATGAGTCCAATCCTGAGTGATTTATGTGCCATGTGAGTGTGAGGTTTTGTATATTCTGTGCATTGCATTTGATGACTAGAACTTGCCTCGTGTGTTTGCAAAGCGAAATAGTAATGTTGTTCAGTCTTGGAAGTAATTTAGGCATTTCTTTGTTGAACCAGTCGTATGATTTTAGCCACCTAATTGTTATGTATCTTAGTTACCTCTTTTGAGCCTGTAATCATGTTTCTTTGGCAACCACATTACAAGCTTTACCCAATTATTTAAATTGACCATATATTTGAATCATTTACCTCCCATGAGCACTTGAATTTGATATGAACTTTGCAAAAGTTGAAGTGTGGGTGATTGGTTTGGCTTTTGAGTGAAACTAATAAATTAAGGAGAAAGGTGCACTTGTTTTGAAAAAAAAAGTAAGTAAGAGCCACTTGAATTGAATAGGAAAAGGAAAAATTATTGTATTGATGTGCAAAAATATTCTTTGATAGTGGTAACTTTTGATGTAATTGTGCTTAAAGAAGTTGGGAGTTAATGTATATTGATGTGAATGTGGAGTTATGATTTGACATAAGTGTGGGGGTTTTGAACAATAAAATGTATGTATTAAAGTGCTTAGGGAGGTGTAGTCACTCTTATATCTAAATGTATCCTACCCGTCCCGCAGCCTACATTACAACCAATTAAAGTCCTACTTGATCCTTGACTGAATGAGCTCGATTAGTTGAGTATTAGTACACTACGGGCAAGCCTATGGTGCATCTTTCGTGGCATATGAATGTTGTTTCTGAGAGTGAGTGAATTCTTTTTATCTTGAGTTCCTAATTGTTCTTAATTTATATGGTGTGTGGAATGACTTTCTACTGTGGGTGTTCATAAAAAACCGAAAAACCGAACCAAATAGAAAATCAAACCAAACCAACTAAAAAAAACGATACTTTTTAGGTTTGGTTTGGTTTTGGCTTTAAATTTTAAAAACCGATCAAATTTGGTTTGATTTTGGTTTTAATAAAAAAATAACCGAAAAAAACAAACCAAACCGACTATAAAAGTAGCTATATAAATTTATTATTACACATATATATATGTATATTTTTATATAAAGTTTCTGAAATTTTATGGTACATATTAGTCATTTGCATTTTTGGTCTAGTTCTTTGCTATTATAATAATCTAATTCTTTGTCTTCTAGTTTGACCGGTAGTTTTCTTTTGCTAAGTACAAGACTTTATTTTATGTTAAAAATAATCGATTTTTAATTGAGTACTTAAATTATTTATCACCATTTGAGTCAATTATCATCAAAGAGCAATTAGTTTGATAGTGTTACGTTGAAAATGTAGTCGCCGGAATATGCGTTTGGTAGTGTATGTCTCATATTTAAGAAAAAATCGATAAATAACCGAAAAAACCGAAAAACCGACAAAAACTGAATCGATAAAAAACCGACTTAATTGGTTTGGTTTGGTTCCAATATTTGAAAACCCGTCTTACTTGGTTTGGTTTCTTTTTAGGGAAAAGTCGACCCAAACCGAACTATGAACACCCCTAGTGAGGGCACTTGATTCCTGAAGGAAATTTAATATCGTTGACCTCTAAGTTAGAGTAAGTGAGCGGGTTATAAATAATGTGTGGTGCTTTTGAGTCAAATTTTGAGGCTATGATGTTACGTTATTGTGCTTAATCTATTTTAAATATTATTGGTTTGATGAGTTATGAGAGTTATTTAAAAAAGGTCGTGTCTATATGAAGTGTAGTTTGATTGCTCGAGGACGAGCAATGGTTTAAGTGTGGGGTGTTGATGGTAGGCTATAATCTCGAATTTTAGTCGCTTATTGCACTCTAATGTACTGCACTTTAATTGAGTTTGAGCTTTAATCGCTAGTGTTCTGCACTAATTGTGTATTTTATGACTTGTAGGAGAATTCCGAGCTATGTAAATATTATGGAGATAATTTGAGCTATTTGGAGCTTTGAAGTCTAAGTAAAAGCCCAAGGGATTAAACCGGGATCGCGTTAGGGGGTCGAATACCACGTCTGGATGTCAAAAATCGAAGCAAAAAGCCGAACTCTGAGAAAAGTGTACACCCGTGGCGCGTGGCGCGGCGCACCTGTACATTATTCGGCTGCCTGATAGATTTTAACTCTCTGAACTTTCCCACTAATGCCCCGCATGGCGCGTCGCCCCATGCGACGTGCCTGTGCAATTTTTACAGAGTATTTTCCTATTTCACGCGAAAGAAGGTATCTTTGTCTGGGCCCGATCCTACTCGGATTATATACATGAAAAAATGTTATTTTTGGGACTTTTGACACATGTAAGACCTAATGAGGCTAAGAAGGAGGGGGGAGAAGCGAAAGCACAAGAATTCATCATTCAATTCTCACTCAAGACAAGAGTTTGGATCGCTTTATGTTTTTCTTTATATTTGTGATGAATTACTCCATATCTATGGAGTAGTTCTCTTTAGGGATTGATGAATTTGGTGTATTGATATTTGTTTATGGATATTAACTCTAGTTTTTATGCATTGAATCGTTTTGGGTGTTTTAATTGTTGCATCTATATTCACATGTTCATGTAATCGAGAGAGGCATACTTGTGATATCTTTGCATTATCTTGTTGGTTGAATTCATTAATTCTTCTTAGTAATTGAAAGAGGCTAGTTGAATTATTTTTTAAACCTAGTTAGGAGAATAATCGAGAGAGGTTCTCCTAAAGACCAATCCACTACAGACTCTTGGATATCTTCACCGAGCTTAAATTGGTTCACATTGTGAGGTTGAGACTTAATCGAGAGAGGAGTTTCTACTAAACGCTTGAACTAATAATTGAGTGAATTCAAGAGACTCACTTGAACATTAGAAGTGAATTAACTAGAGTTAAATCCCAGACAATTACCTTGCACCTATCCAATCAACCCCTATTTTCTCCCATTGATATCTTCCTTGCTTATTTTTGTTGCGATTATCATAGTCAATTAGCTCTAGATTCTTATTTAATTTTAGTTTTTAATCACATAATTCTCAACTGTTGATCATCTTGGATAGCAACCAAGCTATAAACTACAAAAATACTATTTAACTCCATCTTTGTGGATACGATATTATATTATACTATATTTAACTAGCGAGCATATTTCAGTATGTGTTCTGCGCTCGTCATATCCCTCCTTCACAGTCCCCAGTTCATGGGAATTTGGGGCAAAATTATGCTGCCCCTTCTGAACATCCACAAAGGAGGAGGAGTGTTACTCTTTCAGTCTCCACCGTGTGCAACTTGCTTTCGAGGCCGGTGGAGCTTGCTAACTATCTGAAGCCTTTGGCTTCAGAAAAAGATTGGGAAAAGATTCAGACACTCTCGGGGGAGTGTTTGTTGAACATTGCTATGCATAACGCCACAACGGTACATTTCTTTCTTTCTCTGTTATTTCCCCTACTTTTGAATGAATGTATTTTGAGTTTTACCTCTTCTTGTTTTGCAAGCCAATTTTCTTGCTTCTGAGGGCCTTGAAAGGCTGATTCGTGAGAAGGAAGAACTTACTTCTGAACGGGATCAGCTTTTGGCGGAACGGGATCAGACTGTTCTCCGCCTCTCGTAACTAGAAAACAGAGCCACCAAGGTCTATGTTTTGGAAGCTCGTTTGTAGCAAAGTGAGTAAGAAATGATAACCCCCATCCAAGAAGTTGGCCCGCTAAGGATTAGATTTGATGAAGCCAAGGCTAAATGGGTTGAAGTCCAGGATGTCATTCTTGCTGCAACCGTGAGACTGCCTCCGATGAAAAAGTGATTAACTTAGAGGCAGCCTTAAACTCCAAAAGCGAAGAGGTTGTTGCTGTGGTAGCGAAACATGCCCAGTTGGAGGATAAGTACATGAAAACTATCGAGCATAATAGGCCCTATAATTCAACTGTTCGTGAGCTGGACGTCAGTCTCAAATCTGCTAGGTCCGCCCGAGAAAACATTTCCGCCGAAATTACTCAACTCAAAGAAGAACTCAAGTGCCGAGCGGCTTCCCTCATTGTTGAAAAAACTTATTCTATGTATAGTATGAGGAGAAAAACCTTGGAAGAGGCCAAGACCGGTATCATTGATGTTGATGCCGAAATTGCTAAGGCCAGAGAGCTTGAATTGGCTGCAAAGAATGAACTCCCGACGCAGTTTGACGCTCCAGGTTCTTCTGATTCCGGTTTCAAGTTTTCGGAAACTGCAGAGGGATCGGAAGGTGATGATGCCGAAGACCAAGCTAAGGAAAATGTTGAGACATCAGTGGAACCAACTCCCGGGAATGCGGATACTTCTCTTCCTCCTGATTCCGGAGACGCTGTAGCTTACCTTTTTCTTTATTTTTCTATTTTGTACCTTTATCACTCTGACGCGTCCTTGTAAATAAAAACATATTTTTTGCGCAAGTACCGTTTGAGTCTTATTTTCGTTTTGAATATTCATGCAAGTCTTTAACTTCGTACTTGCTTAAGTATTCTGCGCATGTTATTCTGTTTGTGCTTTATTGTGTGTAATCTCGGATGCTTTCTCTTCGAAGTATTTCGGTTTCGAGAATTATCCCTTTTACATGAGGGTTTAAATAAGTATTTGTGCAAGTTTGCTTTTTGCGTCTTTTCCGTATGCAGCTTCATGTATATGTTTCCCCGATGGCATTATGGATTCCGGGCATTGATTCTTCCGGAACCAACCCTTTAACGTGAGGGTTTTTATAAGAGAGGGACCTCTTATGTTTACAGTGCTCTTGAAGGGAACGTCTCCTGTTCACTACGCACAAATATTTGAAGTACTTGTTTAACTTTCAAATGGTAAAATTAATCACCGTTTAGATAAGAAACAAGATAAAACAAAGGGATTTCATTTTATTTAATTCCTTATATTTTCAAACGTACATAAGCATTTTGCTATGCAGAAAAGAAATTGCCATGACTTGTGACTATAAAGAAATTGCCATGACTTGTGGCTATCTTGTACAACTTGTTTCTACGGGGCTCGCTGTGCAGTCTCCGATCCCGATGATGTATTCTATTTCGGATTTACGTTCCTCGGTTGACGTGGCATTTAATGTTGCCGTAACCTCATATCATCCCCCCCCAGTGTTCGAATGCGAAGAATGCAAATTGGAACACTGGAAGCCTTGCACCTTCGAAGATCTCACCAATGAATTGCTAGGTAATTCTTCACTCGGCAACATATCTTGTTTCCCATTAGGAACCCATGCTATTGAGCGAAAGAATACCTAACAATCGTCTAGTGGTTTACGCTCGTGAATGATCGAGCAACCTCTTTTCGGTAGCAAACTTAACTTTCTGGTGGGAATTTGCTATCGAAGCAAAGATTATCTAATCGTCCCCGAGTGGAAACTTGCTTATTTGCCTAGTTATCAAAGGTCTTATCACTGCTGTCTTCGTAGTAAGATTTCCGTCGCTGCCTCGCTAAAAACCTTGCCAGAAAAACCCAATTGGGCAAAAACTGAACGAAGTGAAAAATAGTGCAGCACATACTTTCCGTTTGACTGTTGTTCGCCAGCAGTAATATCTTTTGAGGTGAGTGATAAGTGGAGATTTTGACTACTTATTTGCGCCTTTTAAATTTCGTTTTAGTTCAAAAATGATTTAAGGTATTCCCGAAAACTGATGAAAAGCTTACTTGCAGGAGTATTGGAAAATAAGCCAAAATGATGAAATTCAATTCAAGAGGAGTGATTTTGAACAAGGACAAAAATCAAGCAAAAAGGCTAAAGTGCGGACCGCAGAATTCTGTTTGCGGCTGCACAACAAGAAGAAAATTTGCACAATAATTACGCGGCCGTAGAAGTCAAGGTTTAGAGAGTTGGGCATTCAAGACAATCAAGACCTGCGGACCACACTATAATTGTGCGGCCGCAGAAATCAAATGTGCGTCCGCACCCAGAATTGTGCGGTCCGTGGAACTCAAGAAGTGCGGCCGTAGTTCAGAATTGTGCAGCCGCAAAAACCACTCCTATCAAGAGTTGCAGCAAAGTGCGGACCACACAGAGAATTGTGCAGCCGCAAAACCTCCGAAAGGGCAATTTTGTTCGAAAATATCAGCTATGTATAAATAGTCTTTTTTGACGAAATTAGGTCAAGTTTTGAATACCAGAAAGTTTGTAGCTGTTTTTATTTACTCTTTTAGGCAACTTTAGCTCATCTTGTTGATTTTACACTAGATTTTCATCTATTTATCTTTCTATATGAGTTTTATCATCTTTTCTTCTTTATTTTCTTCATTACGCACTATGAGTAGCTAAATTTCTAGCTAGGGTTGTGACCTAACCCTAGTGTGAGAACCTAATGGGTGTTTGATTTAGGGCTTGTTTATGGTTGGGTGTGTATTATTTAGCATAGTTCTTGCTATAATTATAGAATTAATGGTTGCAAACATTGGTTCAAGCCTATTTGATTTGGTCTCTAATTGAGAAAGAGAGACTTAGTATAGGAAAACTTGGCTAACAAGAGTTTGGGATGAAATCAAGAGATTGATAGTCCCAATTAAAGGGTTGAACCTAGAGATAGTAAAACCCGACTTGAGCAATTTGTCAACTGTTTAGTTTAATCCCCATTTGGACTTGAGAAAGCCAAATTGGGCAAAACCACTCTCTTACTGAGAGGTACTGAGAGGGTATTTGAGTGTTGAATTCTATAATGCACCCCAACCAACGAAACTCGCTCTTGTCACGACCCAATTTCCCCTCCGTATGACGTCGTGATGGCACATAGTCTCTACGACTAGGTAAGCCTAATATTTGCGGAATAATAAAATGAAAATATAAATTTAACAACTAACTATAACAATAGCAACATACTGGATACCATGCCGCTTATCATGTACAATAACCAACTATTCCAAAAAAAAATACACCGCAATCCCAAAACCCGAAACATCGTGAATCACAAACTACAGAAGAAAAATCTAGTGTCTCTATACATTAAAGTCTAACAAAAGAAAAATACAGAAGATAATGGACATGTGAAAGAGTAGAAGGGGACTCCGAGGTCTGCGGACGCGACAAATATACCTTGAAGTCTCCAAAGCTGTCCCGACTCACTGATAGTGCGGCTGATAAGGAGCACCTGGATCTGCACACGAAAAACATGTGCAGAAGAGTAGCATGAGTACACCACAATCGGTACCCAGTAAGTGCCAAGCCTAACCTCAGTCGAGTAGTGACGAAGTCAGGTCAGGACCCTACTGGTATAAATAATAATAAGGCAAGGCAAGAATGAAATATCGCAGTAAAATAAATGCTGAATTTTTAACAAGAAAGAATTCATAGAAGGTAACAGCTCAGTACACAGAAATACAACAGGGGATCTCCCGAGATACTGTCTCGTAATCCCAAACGTAATGCGCGGGGGGATCTCTCGGAATACCGTTCCGTAGTCCCAAAGTAAATATGCAAGACATGGGGATCTCCTAGAATACCGTTCCATAGTCCCAAAGTAAATATGTAAGATAAGGGAATCTCCCAGAATACCGTTTCATAGTCCCAAAGTAAATATGCAGTAACAGGATACTACACATGTTGATAAGACTCAAATAAGAAGGAAAAACAGGTTATTACTTAGTAGAAATCGGGGTTTTAAAGAAATTAGCCCGTGTACGTACTCGTCACCTCACGTACACGACACTCACATATCAAAACAGTACCAAATCCTAAGGGGATTCCCCCCTCCCCCCCACAAGGTTAGGCAAGCCACTTACCTTGAACTAACTCAATCAATCAGTAACAATGCCTTTTCCATGAATATCCCACTCCGAATGGCCCAAATCTAGTCAAAAACAATTACATATCATAAATACAACTATAATAGACTAATCTAATTAATAAAATATTGAAATCAAGATTTTAATAAAATTCCGAAATCCGTCCTAAAAAGTCGACCCGGGCCCACGTCTCGGAATCGGGTAAAAGTCACAAAATTTGAACACACATTCACTCACGAGTCTAACCATATAAAAATTACTCAAATCCGACCACAAATCCCCTTTCAAAACTCGAAATCTTTGTTGAAGAAGTTCTTCCAAAATTTTCCAATTTCAACCCCAAAATGCGAAATTAAAGAGGAAATTAATGATAGCTTAGTGGGATATAACAAAAATGGAGTGTAGAATCATTACCCAATCTATATCTCTGAAAATCCCTCAAAATCTCGTCCAAATCCAAGCTCCCAAACTTTAGCCTCCTTAACTCTACGCGAACACGACCTTGGCCACGCTTTTGCGAAGCACCACTTCACACCACTACGTGTTCGCATCCTACTATCCGCGAATGCGAAGAACAAAACTTCCTCTGCCCAGCTAAGCCTACGCGATCACGTCCTCAAATTCGCGAACGTGAAGAACAACTTTGGGTGGCCTCTCAGATGGCCTTACGTGATCACGAGACCTCCCTCATGAACGCGATGAAGAAAAAGTCTGCAACAAAACACCAGAAAATCTGCTATCTTCCTTAAGTCCAAAATGGTATGTTGAGCATCCGAAACACACCCGAGGCCCCCAGGACCTCAACCAAACATACCAACCCGTCCTAAATCACCATACGAACTTAGTCGAGCCTTTAAATCACATTAGACAACGCTAAAATCACGAATCACCCTCCAATTCAAACTTAAAGAACTTGAAACTTCAAATTTCCACAACCAATGCCGAAACCTATCAAATCACGTCTGATTGACCTCAAATTTTTCACACAAGTCGTATTTAACATTACGGACCTACTCCAACTTTCGTAATCAGAATCCGACCCCGATATCAAAAAGTCCACTACCGGTCAAAATCTCCAAAAATTCGACTTTCGCCAATTCAAGCCTAAATCAGCTACATACCTCAAATTCGTAGTCCGGACATGCTCCTAAGGCCAAAATCACCCAACGGAGCTAACGGAACTGACAAAACTCCATTCTAGAGTCGTCTTCACATAGTTCTGACTACGATCAAAATCCTAAGACTAAAGCTTCCGTTTTAGGGGCTAAGTGTCCCAAAACACTCCGAAACCAAAAAACGAAACCTCCTGACAAGTCACATAAACAGAAAAAAGATACAAGGGAAATAGTAAATAGGGAATCAGGCCTATTACTCTCAAAACAACCGGCTGGATCGTTATATCCTCCCCCTCTTAAAACAATTGTTCGTCCTCGAACGAGTATAGAGACATACCTAAAGTGGTGAAAAGATGAGGATAACGACTGTCCATATCCTGCTCAGTCTCCCAAGTCGCCTCCTCGATCGGCTGTCCCCTCCACCGAACCTTCACGGAAGCAATGTTCTTTCACTTTAGCTTTCTGACCTGCCTGTCTAAAATAGCCACTGGCTCCTCAACATAAGATAGATCCTTGTCCAACTGGACTAAGCTAAAATCCAATACATGAGACGGATCGTCGTGATACTTCCGGAGCATCGAAACATTAAATACCGGATGAACTCCTGCTAGGCTGGGAGGTAAGGCAAGCTCATAAGCAACTTCCCCAACTCTCCGCAACACCTCAAAGGGACCAATAAACCTTGGGCTCAACTTGCCCCTCTTTCCGAACCTCATAACGCCTTTCATAGGCGAAACCCGGAGCAAGAACCGCTCTCCAACCATGAATGCAACATCGCGAACCTTTCGGTCCGCGTAACTCTTCTATCTGGACTAGGCTGTGCAAAGTCTATCCTGAATCACCTTAACATTTTCCAAGGCATCCTGAACCAAGTCCGTACCCATTAATCTGGCCTTGCCCGGCTCGAACCTACCCACTAGGGACCGATACCGCCTACCATACAGAGCCTCATACTGTGCCATCTAAATGCTGGACTGATAATTGTTATTGTAAGAAAACTCTGCAAGTGGCAAGAACTGGTCCCAAGCACCCCCAAAATCTATCACACAAGCGCGAAGTATATCCTCCAGTATCTGAATAGTGTGCTCGGACTGTCCGTCCGTTTGAGGGTGAAATGCTGTGCTCAACTCAACCTGAGTACCCAACTCCTGTTGTACATCCCTCTAGAACCGTGATGTAAACTGCGTACCCCGGTCATAGATGATAGATACCGGTACGCCATGAAGCCTGATGATCTCGCAGATATAAATTCGAGCCAACTGCTCGGAAGAATAGGTATCATCATAGGAATGAAATGAGCTGACTTGGTCAGCCTATCTACAATCACCCAAACTGCATCAAACTTTCGTTGAGTCAATGGAAGTCCAACAACAAAATCCATCGTGATCCTCTCCCATTTCCAATCCGGAATCTCTAACTTTTGAAGCAATGCACCTGGTCGTTGATGCTCATATTTTACCTGTTGGCAATTCAGACATCGAGCCACATACTCTACTATGCCCTTCTTCATTCTCCTCCTCCAGTAATGTTGTCTCAAGTCCTGATACATCTTTGCGGCATCGGGATAAATAGAGTACCGCGAACTGTGAGCCTCCTGGAGAATCAACTCACACAAACCATCTAAATTGGGCATACATAGCCTACTCAGCATACTGACGCTCCCTGATACGATCATAAAGAGAAGACCGAGAGACCACACAAGCCAATACTCGACTCGGCTCATAAATATCCAATCTCACAAACTGGCTGGCTAAGGTCTGAACATCCAAAGCCATGGGCCTTTCTGCTGCTGGTAGATATGCTAAGCTCCCCAAACTCTCTGCCTGGCGACTCAAAGCATCGGCCACCACATTGGCCTTCCCAAGGTGGTACAAAATGGTGATATCATAATCCTTAAGCAGCTCCAACCACCCCCTCTGACGCAAATTAAGATCCTTCTACTTGAACAGATGCTGCAAACTCTGGTGATCGGTGTAAATATCACAAGGAACACCGTACAAATAATGCCGCCAAATCTTCAAGGCTTGAACAATAGCTACTAACTCAAGGTCATGGACATGATGGTTTTTTTTCATGCACCTTCAGCTGTTTGGATGCGTAGGCAATCACCCTACCGTCCTGCATCAACACCGCTCCGAGACCAATCCGCGATGCATTACAATATACAATATAAGACCCCGAATATGTAGGCAATACCAATATTGGGGATGTAGTCAAAACTGTCTTGAGCTTCTGAAAGCTCTTCTCACATTCCTCTGTCCACCTTAACGGAGCACCCTTCCGGGTTAGCCTGGTCATAGGAGCTGCAGTAGATGAGAAACCCTCTACAAATCGACGGTAATACCCCGCCAAACCAAGAAAACTCTGGATCTCTGTAGCTTATGATGGTCTGGGCCAACTCTGCACTGCTTCAATCTTCTTCGGATCCACCTGGATCCCCTCACTCGATACTATATGACCCAAGAATGCCACTGAGTCTAGCCAAAACTCACACTTTGAAAATTTTGCATATAACTTCTTTTCTCTTAAGGTCTGAAGCGTAGTCCTCAGGTGCTGCTCATGATCCTCCTGACTCCGGGAGTACACCAGAATGTCGTCAATAAACACTATGATGAATGAGTAAAGATAAGGCCGGAACACACTCTGCATCAAGTGCATAAAAGCTGCCGGGGCATTGGTCAGCCTAAAAGACATAACAAGAAACTCATAGTGACCATATCTGGTCTTGAAAGCAGTCTTCGGGATATTTGGCTCCCAAATCTTCATGTGATGATACCCTGAACGCAAGTCAATCTTGGAAAACACTCTGACACCCTGTAACGGATCAAATAGGTCATCAATACGAGGCAAAGTATATCGGTTCTTCACTGTGACTTTGTTCAACTGGCGATAATCAATGCGCATACGCATAGAACCATCATTTTTCTTCACAAACAAAACAGGAGCACCCCAAGGTGATACACTGGGCCGAATGAAGCCCTTATCAAGCAACTCCTGTAACTGCTCCTTCAACTCCTTCAACTTAGGAGGAGCCATACAGTACAGAGGAATAGAGATGGTCTGAGTGCCCGGCAACAGATTAATGCCAAAATTAATATCTCTGTCGGGCGGCATGCCCGGAAGATCAGCTAGAAACACATCTAGAAAGTCCCTCACTACTGGAACTGACTCAACTATAGGGGTATCAATACTGACATCTCTCACATAAGCTAGATACGCGTCACACCCCTTCTCAACCATTCGTTGAGATTTAAGAAATGAAATAACTATGCTTGGAGTATACTCTAAGGTACCTCTCCACTCTAATCGCAGAAATCCTGGCATAGCCAGCATCACAGTCTTAGCGTGACAATCAAGAATAGCATAATGGGGCGACAACCAGTCCATGCCCAAAATAATATCAAAGTCCACCATGCTGAGCAATAATAAATAGGCTCTGGTCTCAAAACCACTAAGAGCAATCAAACACGACCGATACACACGGTTCACAACAAGAGAATCTCCTACAGGAGTAGACACATAAATAGGGGAACTCAAAAAATCCCGAGATACTCCCAAATATGGGGCAAAATAAGAGGACACATAGGAATATGTAGAGCCTGGGTCAAATAATACCGACACATCTCTATGACAGACTGGAACAATACCTGTAATGACAGAAGCAGAAGCAACTGCCTCTGTACGAGCAGGAAGGGCATAATATCTAGCCTGGCCTCCTCCTCTAGGGTGACCTCTACCTCCCCGACCTCCACCTTGGGCTGGCTGAGCAGGTGGGGTGGAAGCTGGTGCTGTAATCATAGCTTGAGGACCCAGTGGAGCACGTTGTGCCTGAGAAGTCTATGGAGGTGCACCCCTCCTAAATCTGGGGCAACCCCTCACTATATGGCGAGTGTCGCCACACTCAAAACAAGCTCTGAGAGGGCGTGGCTGCTGTGGCTGGCTCGGGCCAGATCTGCTAGACTGGCCTCTAGAAACACCCAGTGCAGGAGGCACACTAGATACTGGTAGCACATAATAAGGCTCCTGGGGCCTAGAAGGGGCTGGAAAACCACTAGTGGTTGGAAGAGCTGAATGAACGGGGCGACTCACATAACCCCTACCATGGCGAGCTGCTGGGGCACGAGCACCAGAATAATAACCAGTCTCTCGAGACCTCTTGGCCTCTCTCTCCTCTCTATCCTGGGCAAGCATGCCCTCCAATCTCCTGGCAATACTCACAACCTGCTGATAAGAAATATCCATTTCCAACTCCCTGGCCATACTAATCCAGATGCTGGGGTGGAGTCCTTAAATAAACCATCAAACCCTCTCTCGAACTGTGGCAACCAAGGCCAGTGCATGTTGGGCCAAATCACTGAAACGGACTGCATACTCTGACACAGTCATAGATCCCTGGAGCGACTGCTCAAACACTGCAGGCCATGAGTCTTTGAGGCTCTGAGGGACATACTCTCTCAAAAATATGTCCGAAAACTGAGTCCATGTAAGTGAAACTGCCTCATCCGGACTACTCAGCTCATAAGCACGCCACCACTGATAGGCTGCTCCTCTAAGCTGGAATGTAGTAAAAGAAACCCCACTCGTCTCTGCTATGCCCATAGTACGGAGAAAACGATGACACTCCTCCAGAAAACCCTGAGCATCATCTGTAGCTAATCCGCTGAAGGTAGGTGGGTGGTAATTCTTGTACCTCTCAAGTCTGAGCTGCTCTACCTCAGAAGCTGCTACCCTAACCTCGGGCTGATCTGGAGCTACCGGCTGCATTGGTACAATCTTTGGAACCTGGTCGACCTGAACCCGTTGCTCTGGAGTACCGACGACGGGAGTCTGTGCTCATCCCTCGACCTGAGATGTGGCAGGAGTAAGTGGAATCAATCCAGCCTGAGCTAAGGTGTTGAACATGCTCAGAAACTGGGCTAGAGTCTCCTGGAGGGCTGGTGCAGAAACAAGTACCTGAGGTGTCTGCCCTCCAGCTGGAGCTACTAGGGGCTCCTCTATAGCAGCTTGTACGGGTGCTCTGGCTACACCGCATGGACGTCCTTGGCCTATAAAAGGCCCCGGCCTCTCGCGGCTCTAGCAGGGGGTGCGGGTGCCTGGTCATCAAATCCGCTTGTATGTGTCCTCACCATCTGTGAGAGAATAGAATACAGAAGTTTAGAACTTTTAAAGTCAACAATTTTCGCATGACAAGGAATCAAAGTAGTGAAATTTTCCTAACAGTTCCATAGCCTCCCGAAGATAAGTACAGACATCTCTGTACTGATTCGCGAGACTCTAATAAACCGGCTTGTGACTCACGACACCTACGAACCTAGAGCTCTGATACCAACTTGTCACGACCCAATTTTCCCTCCTTATGATGTCGTGATGGCACCTAGTCTCTACGACTAGTTAAGCCTAACATTTGCGGAATAATGGAATGAAAACATAAATTTAACAACTAACTGTAACAATAGCAACATACTAGGTACCATGCCACTTGGCATGTACAATAACCAACTATTCAAAAAAAAATACACAGCAATCCCAAAACCCGGAACATCGTGAATCATAAACTATAGAAGGAAAATCTAGTGTCTCTATATATCAGAGTCTAACAAAAGAAAATTACAGAAGATAATGGACAAATGAAAGAGTAAAATGGGTCTTCGAGGTCTGCGGACGCGACAGATATACCTTGAAGTCTCCAAAGCTGTTCCGGCTCACTGATAGTGCGGCTGATAAGGAGCACCTGGATCTGCACACGAAAAACATGTGCAGAAGAGTAGCATGAATACATCACAATCGGTACGTAATGAGTGCCAAGCCTAACCTCGGTCGAGTAGTGATGAGGTCAGGTCAGGACCCTACTAGTATAAATAATAATAAGGCAAGTCAAAAAAGAAATATCATAGAAAAATAAAGGCATAATTTTTAACAAGAAAGAATTCATAGAAGGTAACAACTCAGTGCATAGAAATATAACAGGGGATCTCCCGAGATACCGTCTCGTAGTCCCAAACGTAATGCACAGAGGGATCTCCTGGAATACCGTTCCGTAATCCCAAAGTAAATATGTAAGACAGGAGGATCTCCCGGAGTACTGTTCCGTAGTCCTAAAGTAAATATGCAGTACAAGGGGATCTCTCGGAATACCGTTCCGTAGTCCCAAAGTAAATATGTAGCTCAACTAACAGAAATAACAATTACAACAGGAAATACTACAATTGAGACTAAGTTCAAGTAAGGGAAAAACAGGAATTTCACTAAAACCATGCTGCACGAAGTTGAGATAAACAATTAAGGTCAATTGGTAACAATGCCTTTTCCATGAATATCCGACTCCAAATGGCCCAAATCTAGCCAAAAACAATTACATATCATAAATACAACTATAATAAACTAATCTAATTAATGAAATATTGAAATCAAGGTTTTAATAAAAATTCCGAAATCCGTCCTAAAAAGTCGACCCAGGCCCACGTCTCGAAATCAGGTAAAAGTCACAAAATACGAACACCCATTCACTCATGAGTCTAACCATATAAAAATTACTCAAATCCGACCACAAATCCCCTTTCAAAACTCGAAATCTTTGTTGAAGAAGTTCTTCCAAAATTTTCCCAATTTCAACCCCAAAATCCGAAATTAAAGAGGAAATTAATGATAGCTTAGTGGGATATAACCAAAATGGAGTGTAGAATCATTAGCCAATTGATATCTCTGAAAATTCCTCAAAATCTCGTCCAAATCCGAGCTCCCAAACTCAAGTTTTGATAAAAATGGCCAACCCTCGTTTTTGGAAAGATATAAGTCTGCCCAGTGATTCCTGAATCGTGATCGCGGGAATAGCCTCGCGATCGCTAAGCTCAACTTTGCTGCCCCAAAAATTTACTCTACGCGAACGCGTAAAACACCACACGAACGCGATGCTCTGACTCTCAGACTTACTCGATCGCGAATGACCTCACGCGTTCGCGATGAGCAAAGCGCGTGGCCCAGCTTTAGCCTCCTTAACTCTATGCGTTCACGAAGCACCACTTCACACCACTACACATTCACATCCTTCTGCCCGCTAACGCGAAGAACAAAACTTCCTCTGCCCAGCTAAGACTACGCGCTCGCGTCCTCAAATTCCTGAATGCGAAGAACAACTTTGGATGGCCTCTCATATTGCCTTATGCGATCGCGAGACCTCCCTCGTGAACGCGATGAAGAAAAGTCTGCAACAAAATACCAGAAAATCTACTATCTTCCTTAAGTCCAAAATGGCCCGTTGAGCATCCGAAGCACACCCGAGGCCCCTGGGACCTCAACCAAACATGCCAACTAGTCCTAAATCACCATACGAACTTAGTCGACCCCTCAAATCACATCAGACAACGCTAAAATCACGAATCACCCTCCAATTCAAACTTAAAGAACTTGAAACTTCAAATTTACACAACCGATGCCGAAACCTATCAAATCACGTCTGATTGACCTCAAATTTTGCACACAAGTCGTATTCAACATTACAGACCTATCCAACTTCCGAAATTGAAATCCGACCCTGATATCAAAGAGTCCACTACCGGTCAAAATCTCCAAAATTTTAACTTTTGCCAATTCAAGCCTAAATCAGCTACAGACCTCACATTCACAGTTCGGACACGCTCCTAAGTCCAAAGTCACCCAACGGAGCTAACAGAATCGACGGAACTCCATTACGGAGTCGTCTTCACACAGTTCCGACTACGGTCAAAATTCTTAGACTAAAGCTTCCGTTTTAGGGACTAAGTGTCACAAAATACTCCGAAACCAAAAACGAAACCTCCCGACAAGTCACATAAGAAGAAAAAAGATACGGGGGAAACAATAAATAGGGAATCGAGGCTATTACTCTCAAAGCAACTGGCCGGGTCGTTACAACTCTAAAGCCCAAAACCTGTTAGGCAAACACCTAGGTGGAAGCCATAGCCTTAGGCCTTTTACACATTTGAAATACAACAACAAAAACATTCTTCTCTAGTTTCATATTTTTCAATTTCAATTTTTAGTATAATTTTTGAAGTAAAATCAAAACAAATTTTGTGGTAGTGCAACTTAGACAATTCACGGGCTTAAATCAAATACATACCACTAATCCCATCTACGCTCCCTGTGGATTCGATCCTGAATTCTAGTTGGGTATTATTATTGCAATCGACCGCTTCACAACCCCAATTTGAGGTGTGACTTGGGCGAGATCAGTGAGCCACGTTCCGGTTGCTGGGCAACTTGTCTCCGTTTTGGTTCTTCAACTCGTATGATCATTTCCCAATGATAGCTGAAATCCGATAAGGGCCTTCCCATGTTGGGCCTAACTTACCCGAGTTGAGTTCCTGTATGTTTTGAGTTACCCTTTTCAAGACCAAGTCTCCTACTTTGAAATATCAAAGGTTGGAATTTCGATTATAATAACACTTCATTCTTTACTTTTGGGCTGCCA
Source organism: Nicotiana tomentosiformis (assembly GCF_000390325.3). NCBI lineage: Eukaryota > Viridiplantae > Streptophyta > Magnoliopsida > Solanales > Solanaceae > Nicotiana > Nicotiana tomentosiformis. The sequence goes on along the minus strand of NC_090812.1, from coordinate 82,545,835 downwards.
TTGTGACATGTGCCAAGTCCCTGCGTTCCTCAAGTAGCTCCAAGTTGATTATCAATTCTTCGTTGTTCGATCCTTCGCTCGCCTCAAAATACCTTAAGGTTGGTTCCCCCACTTCCAATGGTATCAAAGCTTTTGCACCGTATACAAGGGAAAAATGGGTCTCTTCCGTGCTTTACTTGGCCGTTGTTCGGTAGGATCATAGAACCCTAGGTAATTCTTCGGGCCAGTTGACTTTTGCTGCTTCCAACCTTTTCTTGAGGTTTTGAATAATCACTTTGTTTGTTGACTCCGCTTGACCATTTGCGCTTGGATGATAAGGTGAAGAAGTAGTCCTCTTTATCTTTAAGTCTTCAAGGAACTTTGTAACTTTAGCGCCGATAAACTGTGGCCCATTGTCGCATGCAATCTCTTTTGGTATTCCAAACCTGCAAATTCTATTTTTCCACAGGAATTCGACCACTTCGCGTTCTCCTATCTTCTGATAAGTACATGCTTCCACCCATTTAGAAAAATAGTCAGTCAAAATTAAAAAAAACCTTACCTTTCCAGGAGCCGGTGGTAGTGGTCCGACGATGTCCATCCCCCATTTTATGAATGGCCACGGGGACAGAACTGAATATAGGGGTTCAGCCGGTTGATGTACTAGTGGTGCGTAGCATTGGCACTTATCACATTTTCGTACGAAGTCTTTGGCATCTTGTTCCATATGGGGCCAGTAATATCCTGTCTGAACTAATTTCAGCACCAAAGAATCTGCACCCGAGTGGTTGCTGCATATCCCTTCATGGACTTTCCTCATGACATAGTTAGATTATGATGCTCCAAAGCACCGGGACAACGGGCCTTGAAAGGATTTTCTGTACAATTGCTCTTTCTTGAAGCTATAACGTGCAGCTTTAGCGCGCAACACTCTTGATGCTTTGGGTCTTCAGGAAAATTTCCATGCTTGAGATAATTGATTATTTCATTTCTCCAGTCACAAAATAAACTAGTCGAATTCACCTGATAGCAACCATCTGTGTCCAAGGCTGATTTCATCAGTTGTACTACCGTCCCTAATTCCGATCGTTGGATTTCTGTTAATGAGCCCAAATTTGCCGATGCATCTACCTCTGCGTTATCTTCCCTCGGGATATGAGTTATTGACCACTCCCGAAATCGTGCAAATATAGCCTGAACCTTTACCACATATTGTTACATACATTTCTCTTTGGTGTCAAAAATTCCGTAGACCTGATTTACCACCAACTGCGAATCACATTTGATTTTGATGACTTCGGAGTCAAGTCCCTGGGCCAATTCTAGCCCTGCAATCAAAGCTTCATACTCTGCTTCATTGTTAGTTAAAGGAATCATTCTGATGGCTTGCCTTAAGGTTTCCCCCGAAGGCGTGATTAAAACTATTCCGAGCCCGGGCCTTTTTACGTTTGAAACTCTGTCCGTAAATAAGGTCCAAACTCCCGATGTCGATTCTGATACCATTATTGCCTCCTTAGCTACCAGAGGCAATAGTCCCGGACTAAAGTCGGCCACGAAGTCAGCTAAGACTTGCAACTTAATTGCAGTCCTCGATTTATATTCTATATCAAATTCGCTCATTTCGATGGCCCATTTGGCCAATCTACATGACAGATCTGGTTTATGGAGGATATTCCTCAATGGGAAAGTAGTTACCACAACTATCGGGTGGCATTGGAAGTAGGGCCTCAGCTTCCGAGCGGCGACTACGAGAGCTAAGGCCAGCTTTTCCAGGTATAGGTAGAGAGTTTCTACTCCCGTTATAATCTTGCTAACATAATAAATGGGAGATTACGTACCTTCGTACTCTCGGACTAAAACTGCACTCACCGCAACTTCTGAAACCGTGAGGTAGAGTAGTAACATTTCACCTTCCTTTGGTTTTGAGAGCAACAGAGGGCTTGACAAATATTTCTTCAACTCCCTCAAGGCTTTCTAACACTTTGGTGTACACTCAAAATTGTTTTTCTTTTTGAGTAGTGCGAAGAAGCGATGGAATTTTTCCAATGAACGAGAAATAAACCTGCTCAAAGCTGCCAATCTCCCCGTGAGCCTTTGGACTTCTTTTATGTTAGACAATTGATCCTAGATGTCCTCTATGGCCTTGATTTTATTGGGATTTACCTCAATTCCCTTTTGTGATACTAGGAATCCTAGGAACTTATCCGAACTAACCCCGAACACACACTTCTCGGGGTTAAGTTTCATATTATGCTCCCTCAGGATGTTGAATATTTCTTGCAAATGCTTCAAGTGGTCACCTGTATTCAAAGACGTAACGAGCATATCGTCTATGTATACTTCCAAAGTCTTTCCTATTTGTTTTTCAAACATCTTATTCACGAGCCGTTGATAAGTGGCTCCGGCGTTGTTTAGCCTGAAGGGCATCACATTGTAACAATATATACCAAAACTCGTTATAAACGAAGTCTTTTCCTGATCTTCTAGGTTAATCTTGATTTGATTGTACCTAGAATAAGCATCGAGGAAACTCATTAACTCGTGCCCGACCGTATCATCAATCATCTGATCGATTTTTGGTAATGAGAATGAGTCTTTCGGGCACGCCTTATTAAGATCCTTATAATCTACACACATGAAAAAAATATTATTTTTCTTAGGTACTACTACTACATTGGCTAGCCAGTTTGGATATCTTACCTCTCGGATCCAACCAATCTTAAGTAAATGAGTTACCTCTTCTTTGACGAATTTATTCCTTGCTTCAGTAATAGGGCGCTTCTTTTGCCTTACCGGAGGTATGTTGGGATCCAAGCTTAACTTGTGTACGGCTATCTCCGTTGGGATACCTGTCATATCTTTGTGCGACCATGAAAAATAATTGGCATTAATTTTAAGGAATTCAATAAAAGCAGAACTGTGCTCTGGGTGCAGTCCTGTTCCCAAATGGAATTTCCTTTCTAGGAATTCTTCGAATAATGCAACCTGCTTCAGTTCTTCTGCCGTGGACTTCGTCGTGTCCGTCTCTTTCGGTACTTGATATTGTTCTGACTCTTCTGTCCCTGGATTATCTTCCTCTGGCTCGGGGGCAGGTGCTGGTTCTGGTAATTGCTATGCCGCATGTTTCTTTCCTTTGCTACTAGAAACCGAAATTGCATTCATCTCCCTTGCTGCCGGTTGATCAAACCTTATTAGTTTGATCCCCTCTGGTGTCGTAAACTTTAACAGTTGGTGATATGTTGAAGGCACAACTTTCATCTCGTGCAACCATGGTCTTCCCAAGATGATATTATATCCAATATATCCATCTACCACTTCGAAAAGAGTTGTCTTCATTACTCCCTGAGCATTCGTGAGTAGCAAAATTTCTCCCCGAGTTGTCACACCTGCAAGGTTGAATCCAGCGAGGAGTTTCGTTGCCGGGATAATGCTTCCCGTGAGTTTAGATTACTCTAGTACTCTACATTGTATGATATTAGTGGAACTTCCTGGATCCACTAAAACACGTTTAATTTTAAAATCCAACACATTTAAAGAAATTACCAGTGCGTCATTGTGCGGCAGCAGTAATCCGTCTGCATCTTCATCCGTGAATGTGATATCATCTTCCCGGAGCCTTTTATTATGAGTTATCGATATTTTTGTATTCTTTGCTGCCAAAGAGGTGACCCCATTAATTTCATTCCCTCCGAAGATCATGTTGATCATTTGGCATGGAGATTCTTCTCCTGATTTCTAGGTTTCAGCGTCGCCTCTACTCTGACCATAATTGTTTTTAGCTCGGTCGCTCAAGAATTCTCTGAGGTTACCATTATTTAACATTGATGCCACTTCTTCCTGGAGGTGTCGGCAGTCCCCAGTCCGGTGGTCGTTAGTGCCATGGTATTCACACCATAAATTGGGATCCCTCTGGATGGGATCATGCCTTTTTGATATTCCTCATGACCGACACCAACTCTACTACACTGATATTGAAGTTATACTCTGATAACTTTGGGTAAGAAGAATCTCGCGACCCCCAGATTTCTTTTTCCTACAGCGATCTGTTGTTCCGGCCACGATCTGTCCTTCTATCAATAGTGAACTTGTCTATTGTCTGAAAACTCCCGTCGCGGCCTTTTGTCCGCTTGTAGGGTAAACACTGGCCCTTCTAAGTCCGTCTATCTGTGTCAATATCATCTTTTATTTTTTCTCTGTTCTTCTCCCGTCCTTTGGTCGATGATGGGAAGCCAACATGATCATCTTCGATCCTTATTTTAGACTCGTATCGGTTGTGGACATTCGCCCAAGTCGTTGCTTGAAACTCGAGCAGACTTTCCTTCAACTTCCGGGAAGCGTCCAAACTTCTCGGATTTAAACCTTTGGTGAATGCTTCAGCTGTCCATTCATCCGGGATCGCCGGTAGTAATGTCCTTTCCTTCTGGAATCGGATGATGTACTCTCGTAATAACTCAGACTCTCCCTGCGTGGTCTTGAATATGTCGGCCTTTCGAGCCTGCACCTTTCTGGTACTGGCATGAGCATTGATAAAGAATCCGCGAGCACTTCAAAGGAATCTATGGAATGCTTGGGCAATAGTGAATACCACGTTAAAGATCCCCTCGTGAGAGTCTCACCAAATTTCTTCAGCAACACGGACTCAATTTCATGAGGAGCCAAATCATTTCCTTTCACTGCTATTGTATAAGTGGTAATGTGCTCCTGCGGATCTAAAGTTCCATCATACTTTGGCACTTCGAGCATTTTGAACTGCTTCGGGATTAGTTCCGGGGTAGCACTCAGTTTGTACGGTAACTGAATATACTTCTTCGAGTTCGGGCCCTTCAATACTGGTGGTGTGCCCGGGATTTAATCCATGCAGGCGTTTACTTCTTTCATAAACTGCAAAAGTTCCTCCTTGAACGGATCGTTATCATTGTTGAGGTCGGATCTACTCCCCCCGGCCCCATCAAAGCCAACTTCGCCCCTGGGAGTGTTGTTGTCGACTCTCCGCATTGTTTGGTTTGTGGGAACCTCGGGAGGAATTGGATCTCGCCTGTTCACATTATTTGAAGCACTAGATAACGCCTGCTTTAGTTTCATCATAACCTAATTCTGCCACGTAAGATGGCCTAGAATGATTGCCTGTTGCTCTTGCAGGACCCTCACTGCACCCGCTACATGCTCTTCGTTAGCATCATCAGGAGTTCTCTCCTGAACCTGTCGAGGGTATCACCCGTCATGCGTCTGTGTGGTGTCGTTCTCCTCATTGCGAGTGTCACTGATTGTATCCTCGAAATGAGGTTACTCCCCTTGAATTTTAGGGTTGCGTGTGCCCTTAATAGTATTATCTGCCATTTCTTTTGTGATTTTTGCTAAGACAAAAATAATCAAACTTGTTAGTAAAAATAGCAAGGATCAATTTAATTGCACGACTGTCTAGGCCCCACGATGGGCCCAAACTGTTTACCCGAAAAATGGTACAATTGAATTTGTTCGTGGTTTCTAGACAAGTGAATTAATTTGATCCAAAAAGTAATGAAATAACTGATGAAATATGAAATACTTAGCCTTAGAATATAGATGAAACAACATAGCTAATGAGTCCCGAAACAAGGTTTCCAGGCACAATAATGATAAGATCAAAAGAGAGAGAATCAAATTGTATTAAAATATTGTATAGAATGTAACATAAGTTAGCTAGAAAATTCGTGTCCTTATAATGATAACTGAGCTCTCTATTTATAGCTATGCCTAGGGACGGGTCAAGATGACATCTTTTCAGTGTTTTGAGTGTGCGATCAGGTCCGTAGCATGTTTTATGAGTGAAATTCTTATATGGTTTGCGGCTGGGAGGTTTCGGATGGTTAACGGATCAAAAGTTGGACTTAAACAACTGCTGTAAAAGCTGCTACAATTTTTATTCTACTGGAAAATCGAAGGCCGAGGGCTGATCGAAGGCCGAGGACCGACCGAAGGCCGATGGCCTGGATAGAATTGTAAGTTATAAAGCAGGGGACTTCGTCCCATTTTCCATTTTTGTCAAATTGGAGCTTGGGGAGAGGCGATTTTTGGGAGATTTTTAGAGAAAACATCGAGGTAAGCATTCTTAACTCAATTATGGTTAGATTACCCGAATCCATCATTTGTTTTCACCATTAATTAGTGTTTTGAGATTAAAATTTGGGAAAATTTTTGAAATCTTAAAGAAACGAATATTTGAGATTTTGGTGTCGATTCGGAGTCGGATTTAGGTGAAACTGGTATGGTTAGACTCGTAATTGAATGAGTTGTCAGATTTTTTGAGTTTCGCCAGATTCCGAGACATGGGCCCCACGACGATTTTGAGCTAAAATTCGAATTTTTATGGAAAATTAGCATTTTCTTATGGAATTAATTCCAATAAATATTATTGACTGAATCAAATTATTTATGGCTAGATTCGAGGCGTTTGGAGGCCAATTCACGAGGCAAAGGCTTAGTGGAATAAGAATTTCACGGTTTGGGGTAAGTAATAGTTATAAATCTGGTCCTGAGGGTATGAAACCCCAGATTTTGTATCATGTGATTGTTTTGAAGGTGACACACATGCTTAGGTAACAGGCATGTGGGCGTGCACCGAGGGGATTGTGACTTGGTCCGTCCCGTGAAAAAAAACTGTAAAGTTGAATAATTTGTTGTTAGCTATATGCTCTCTATGTGTTGAAGAAATTTGACTGTAAATCATGTGATTCTATGCTTTTCCTGCTAGGTCAGATGTTGTTGCTTCAGATGCATTGATCACAGGTATTGTTTCAGTGTGCCACAAGGAAGCTTCTATATTATTTGACCCTTTTTCCACTTATTCATATGTATCATCGTATTTTGCTCATTATCTGGATATGCCCTGTGAGTCCTTAATTTCACCTGTTTGTGTATCTACACCGGTGTGCGATATTATTACTGTGGACCGTGTGTATCGATCGTATGTGGTAACTACTGGGGAACTGGAGACTAGAGTTGATCTCTTATTACTCGGTATGGTTGATTTCGATGTAATCATAGGTATGGATTGTTTGTCTCCCTGTCATGCTATTCTGGACTATCACGCAAAACTGTGACGTTGACGATACCGGGGTTGCCAAAGGTTGAATGGAGAGGTTCTCTAGATTTTGTTCCTAGCAGGGTAATTTCTTATTTAAAGGCCCAACGAATGGTTGGAAGGGGATGTTTGTCATATTTGGCCTTTGAGAGAGATGTTGATGCTGATACTCCTATTATTGATTCAGTACCGGTGGTGTGAGACTTTTCAGATGTACTTCCTGTAGAGCTGCCGTGTATGCCACCCGATAGGGATATTGATTTCGGTATTGACTTGGTGTAGGGAACTCAGCCCATTTCTATTCCTCTGTATCGTATGGCACCAGCTGAGTTAAAAGAGTTGAAAGAGCAACTTCAGGAACTCCTTGAAAAGGGGTTTATTAGGCCTAATGTGTCACCTTGGGGTGCACCAGTTCTGTTTGTGAAAAAGAAAGATGGTACTATGCGGATGTGCATCGATTATAGGCAGTTGAACAAAGTTACAATCAAGAATAAATATCACTTGCCGCGTATTGATGACTTATTTGACCAGCTTCAGAGAGCGAGGGTGTTCTCCAAAATTGATTTGATATCTGGGTATCACCTGTCAAAAATTCGGGATTCGTATATTCTAAAGACGACATTCAGAACTCGTTACGGCCACTATGAATTTCTTGTCATGTCTTTTGGGCTAACCAACGCCCCAACAACATTTATGCACTTGATGAATAGTGTATTCCATCCATATCTTGATTTATTTGTCGTAGTATTTATTGATGATATCCTGGTATACTCAAGGTGTATCCGAAGAAAATAAAGGTACATGAGAAAAATTATCCAGTCCATGACCTTGAGTTAGGTATTTCACCCTCAGACGGACGGACAGTCCGGGCGCACTATTCAGATATTGGAGGATATGCTACGCGCTTGTGTCATTGATTTTGGGGGTTTTTGGGATCAATTTCTGCCACTCACGGAGTTTGCTTATAATAATAGCTACCAATCAAGCATTCAGATGGCTCCGTATGAGGCTTTATATGGGAGGCGGTGTCGGTCCCCGGTGGGTTGGTTTGAGCCGGGTGAGGCTAGGCTATTGGGTACTGACTTGGTTTAGGATGCTTTAGAGAAGGCCAAAGTGATTCAGGAACGGCTTCGCATGGCGCAGTCTAGACAGAAGAGTTATGCCGACAGGAAGGTTCGTTATGTGGTTTAAATGGTTGGGGAGAAGGTTCTGCTCAAGATTTCACCCATGAAGGGTGTGTTGAGGTTCGGGAAGAAGGGAAAGTTGAGCCCTCGGTATATTGGGCCTTTTGAGATACTTAAGAATGTTGGAGAGTTAGCTTATGAACTTGCTTTGCCACCTAGTCTATCAGGTGTTCATCCAGTGTTCCATGTATCCATGCTCCAAAAGTATGTCGGGGATTCGTCTCATATTCTGGATTTCAGTATAGTACAACTGGACGGTAATTTGACTTATGATGTGGAGCCAGTAGCTATTTTAGACCGGCAGGTTCGAAAGCTGAGGTCAAAGAACATAGCATTAGTGAAGGTACAGTAGAGAAGCAAGCCAGTCGGAGAAGCTACTTGGAAGATTGAGCAGGAGATGCAGAGCAAATATCCACACCTATTTGAGACTCCAGGTATAATTCTAAACCCGTTCGAGGACAAACGTTTGTTTAAGAGGGGGAGAATGTAACTATCCGGCCGGTCGTTTTGAGTATTATAACCCCGTTCCCCCATTTACTACTCAATTTATGCTTTACAGTCGTTTTATGACTTATCGGATTAGTTGGTTCGGGTTCGGAAGGAATTCGGAGTGAAACGAGACACTTAGTCTCATAATTGAAAATTTAAGTTAGAAAAATTTACCGGATGTTGACTTATGTGTAAAGGACCTCAGATTCGAATTCTGATAATTCCAATAGCCTCGTATAGTGATTTTGGACTTAGGAGCATGTCCGAAAAATTATTTGGAGGTCCATAGTAGAATTAGGCTTGAAATGGCAAAAGTCGAATTTATGAGAAGTTTTACCGGGGGGGTTGACTTTTTGATATCGGGGTCAGAATCTAGTTCTGAAACTTTTCATAGCCCCGTTATGTCAATTATGACTTGTGTGCAAAATTTGAGGTCAATCGGAATTGATTTGATAAGTTTCGGCATCGAATGTAGAAGTTGAAAATTCTTAAGTTTCTTAAGCTTGAATTGGGGTATGATTCATGGTTTTAGCATTGTTTGATATGATTTGAGGTTTCGACTAAGTCCGTATGATGTTATAGGACTTGTTGGTATGATTTGACAGGTCCCGAGGGGCTTGGGTGTATTTATTTTTGGATCATTGGTTGAGAGACTAGTAAGGTTAAGAAATTTGGGAGGTTGACCATGGTCAATATCGGGTCAAAATGACGTCTTTTGAGTGTTTTGAGTGCGCGTGCAGGCTCGTAGTGTGTTTTATGATTGAAATTCATATATGGTTTGTGTCCGGGAGGTTTCAGATGGTTAACAGATCAAAAGTTGGACTTAAACAGCTACTGTAAAAGCTGCTGCAAATTTTATTCTGCTGGAAAATCGAAGGCCGAGGACCGACCGAAGGCCGAGGACCGATCGAAGGCCGAGGATCGATCGAAGGCCGAGGATCGACCGAAGGCCGAGGAACGATCGAAGGCCGAGGACCGATCGAAGGCCGAGGACCGATCGAAGGCCGAGGACCGATCGAAGGCCGAGGAGCAACCGAAGGCCGAGGACCGATTGAAGGCCGAGGACCGATCGAAGGCCGAGGACCGACTGAAGGTTGAGGACCGACCGTAGGCCGAGGGCCTGGACAGAACTGTAAGTTATAAAGCAGGGGACTTCGTCCCACTTTCCATTTTTGTCAAATTTGAGCTTGGGGTGAGGCGATATTTGGGAGATTTTTAGAGAAAACATCGGGGTAAGCGTTCTTATCTCAATTATGGTTAGATTACCCGAATCCATCATTTGTTTTCACCATTTAATAAGTGTTTTGAGATTGAAATTTGGGAAAATTTTAGAAATCTCATAGAAACGAATTTTTGAGATTTCGGTGTTGATTCGGAGTCGGATTTGAGTAAAACCGGTATGGTTGGACTCGTAATTGAATGGGTTGTCGGAGTTTGTGAGTTCTGCCGGATTCCGAGACGTGGGCCCCACGGCGATTTTTGAGCTAAAATTCAGATTTTTTATGGGAAATTAGCATTTTCTTATGGAATTAATTCCAATAAATTTTATGAACTAAATCGAATTATTTGTGGCTAGATTCGAGGCGTTTGGAGGCCAATTCACGAGGCAAAGGCTTAGCGGAATAAGAATTTCACGGTTTGAGGTAAGTAACAGTTATAAATCTGGTCCTGAGGGTATGAAACCCCGGATTTTGTATCATGTGATTGTTTTGGAGGTGACACACATGCTAAGTGACGGGCGTGTGGGCGTGTAACGAGGAGATTGTGACTAGGATCATCCCGTGAAAAAAACTATAAAGTTGAATAATTTATTGTTAGCTATATGCTTTCTATGTGTTGAAGAAATTTGACTGTAAATCATGGTAGAAATCATGCTTAGGCTATGTGATAGTACTGTTGGGACCCACCGAGGTCGCATACTTGTTGAATTATTTGCTAAATGCTGTATTTTACTCAATCATGATTTTACTTGCATATCATACCTCAGTCTTTCTTGATATTTGTTGATACACTATGTTATCTTTGTTTAGGCTGATCTTTGTGATTTTTGACCGGGAGACTAGAGAGGTCGAGGACTGAGTAAGGCGGAGGGCCTGTCGGTGAGGTAAGGATACTATGGCATGTGAGTTGTCCGTGCAGGATATTATAACACGTGAGTTGTCCGTACACCACGTGAGTTATCCGTGCGGATTATGGCGCTTGGGCTGTAGGAGCCCCTCCGGAGTCTGTACACCCCAGTGAGCGCGGGTACCCATTGAGTGTGAGTGCTGAGGGCTGAGAGCCGAGTGATTGAGTTGTTGTGACGATTTGAGTAACTGTTGCCTTGAGAGGCTGCACTTGCTTTCATTTGTTATTGCACTTAGTTGCTATCTGTCATTCTTGTGAAATTCTCTGAAAGATTTTATATCCGTATTACATGAACTTGAACAGTATAAAACTGATTTGACTTAAACTTATGGAATTGAAAACATGTCTACTCTCTGCCAGAATTACTGAAAAAGAACTATAACTATGTAGCTCGTCACTATATCCAGTTCCTTATTTATTATTGTTACTTGCTGAGTTGGTTGTACTCATACTACATCCTGCACTTTGTGTGGAGATCTAGGTGTTTTCGGACATAGCGGGTTCTAATTCTCTCGCACAGTTGATTTTTCGGAGATTCAGAGGTAGCCGCCGTGTTTCGCAAAACTTGTCTCTCCTTCCCTATCTCCTTGTTTAATGCATTTGGTCTTAGACTATTATAGTCCGTATTTTCCAGACTTGTATTCATACTAAATGCTCATGTACTCAGTGACACCAGATTTTGGGAGTGTTTATATATGTGTTTGTGAATTTTCTTCCGCTGAATTTAATCATTATGTTTTTAAACTTAAAAGATATGGGAATTTATAGAGATTGTCGACTTGCCTAGTATTGAGATAGGCGCCATCACGACAGGTGAGATTTTGGGTCTGGACAAGTTGGTATTAGAGCTTAGGTTACATAGGTCTCACGAGTCATGAGCAGGTTTCGTAGAGTCTTGCGGATCGGTATGTAGACGTCTACTTATCTTCGAGAGACTACATAACCCTTAAGGAAAATTTCACTTTCTTGTATTCTGTCATGCAAATTTGTTGATTTCGAAAACTAAATTTCTGTTATTCTATTCTGTCACCGATGGTGAGGACACGTACTACCGGATCAGACGGTCAGCCACCAGTGCCACCAGTTAGGGCCACGAGAGGCCGGGGCCGTGGTAGAGGCCGGGGCCGAGGTAGAGGTCGAGGTGTAGCTCGTACCACAGTTGGATCAACACCTGTAGTACCACTAGTTGCTCCAGCTCAGGAGAAAATTCCAGATATAGCTGAGTCGACAGGACCATCTTAGGCACCAACTATGCCCATCGAGATTCCAGGCCTTCAGGAGACTTTGGCCCAAATATTGACAGTTTGCACTGGTCTTGCTCAGGTGGTTTCGGCTCAGGACGCACCTGCCACTTCTCAGGCCGGGGGAGGTATTTATACCCCAGTTACCTATACTCCAGACCGGGTAGTACATGGACTTCATATACCTGGGGCACTACCAGCCCAGCCAGTTGCAGCTACTCAGGCCCCGGTAGTTCCTGTTATGGCAGATGATGAGCAAAGGAGACTTGAGAGATTTGAGAGGCTTCAACCTCCACCATTCAGCGGTGATGAGTCAGAGGATGCTCAAGGTTTTTTGGATAAGTGTCAACGGATGCTTCGGATAGCGGGTATTCTAGAGACCAGTGGGGTCTCGTTCACTACTTTTCAGTTTTCTGGGGCTGCCTTCAGATGGTGGGAGGCTTATGAGAGGCGTAGGCCGGTCGGTGCAGCACCCCTTACCTGGCAGTAGTTCTCCGATCTATTCCTGAAGAAGTTCGTGCCTCAGTCCCGCAGAGAGGAGCTGCGCAGACAGTTCGAGCAACTTCGTCAGGGTGATATGTTCGTGACAAAGTATGAGATGAGATTTTTAAAGTTGGCCCATCATGCTATCTGGATAATTCCCACAGATAGGGAGAGGATCGGGAGCTTTATAGATGGCCTCACTTTTCAGCTTCGATTACTCATGACTAGAGAGAGAATGTCTGGTGCTAATTTTGAAGAGGTTGTCAACATTGCTTGACAGATTGAGATGGTTCGCAGCCAGGAGCGGGTTGAGAGAGAGAGGCTAAGAGGCCTCGTGGTTCAGGTGATTTTAGTGTTCCTTGAGGAGGTCAGTTTTACCGCGGTAGGGGTTGTTCTTACAGATACGCTCAGATGGGTCGTCCAGCTCATCGTGGTGCATCAGCTAGCCACAGTTCTTATAGTGCTCACTCCAGCCAGTCTTCATTCAGTGCACTACCAGCACGGAGTTCTCATCATGCCTCGTCCGCTCAGGTTTCTACAGGTAATTCTTCGGGTTATCAGGAGCAGCAGTTCCGTCAGAGAAGGGTTGTTTCGAGTGCGAAGAATTGGTTCATTTCAAGAGAGATTGTCCTAGGCTGTTGAGTGGGGCTCTACAGTAGAGTTCTCGACCAACAACACCAGTACTAGCAGTTACACCACCCGCCCAGTCAGCTCGGGGTGGGGGTCAGGCAGCTAGGGGTCGCCTAAGAGGGGGAGGCCGATCAGGTGGTGGTAAAGCCCGATTCTATGCTCTTCCTGCTAGGTCAGATACTGTTGCTTCAGATGCAGTGATCACATGTATTGTTTCAGTGTGCCACATGGAAGCTTCTATATTATTTGACCCTTATTCCACTTATTCATATGTATCATCATATTTTGCTCATTATTTGGATATGCCCTGTGAGTCCTTAATTTCACCTGTTTGTGTATCTACACCAGTGGGAGATATTATTACTATGGATCGTGTTTATCGGTCGTGTGCGGTAACTATTGGGGAACTGGAGACTAGAGTTGATCTCTTATTAATCGATATGCTTAATTTCGATGTAATACTGGGTATGGATTGGCTGTCTCCATGTCGTGCTATTCTGGACTGTCACACGAAAACTGTGACGTTGACGATGCCGGGGTTGCCAAAGGTTGAATGGAGAGGTTCTCTAGATTTTGCTCCTAACAGGGTAAATTCTTATTTGAAGGCCCAACGTATGGTTGGAAAGGGATGTTTGTCATATTTGGCCTTTGTGAGAGATGTTAATGCTGATACTCCTATTATTGATTCAGTACCGGTCGTGCGAGACTTTCCGGATGTATTTCCTACAGACCTACTGGGTATGCCACCCGATAGGGATATTGATTTCGGTATTGACCCGGTGCAGGGCACTCAGCCCATTTCTATTCCTCCGTATCGTATGGCACCAGCTGAGTTAAAAGAATTGAAAGAGCAACTTCAGGAACTTTTTGAAAAGGGGTTTATTAGGCCTAGTGTGTCACCTTGGGGTGCACCGGTTCTGTTTGTGAAAAAGAAAGATGGTACTATGCGGATGTGCATCGATTATGGGAAGTTGAACAAAGTTACAATCAAGAATAAATATCCCTTGCCGCGTATTGATGACTTATTTTACCAGCTTCAGGGAGCGAGGGTGTTCTCCAAAATTGATTTGAGATCTGGGTTTCACCAGTTGAAAATTCGGGATTCGGATATTCTAAAGACGACATTCAGAACTCGTTATGGCCATTATGAATTTCTTGTGATGTCTTTTGGGCTAACCAACCCCCCCAGCAACATGTATGCACATGATGAATAGTGTATTCCATCCATATCTTGATTCATTTGTCGTAGTATTTATTGATGATATCTTGGTGTACTCAAGGTGGATCCGAAGAAAATAGAGGTAGTTCAGAGGCAGTGAAGGAATTAAGGTGGATCAGAAGAAAATAGAGGCAGTTCAGAGTTGGCCCAGGCCATCTTCAGTTACTGAGATTCAGAGTTTTCTCGGCTTGGCCGATTATTATCGTCATTTCGTGGAGGGTTTCTCGTCTATTGCATCGCCTATGACTAAATTGAACCAGAAAGGTGCTCCGTTCAGGTGGTCGGATGAATGTGAAGAGAGCTTTCAGAAGCTCAAAACAGCTTTGACTACAATTCCAGTATTGGTTTTGCCTACAGGTTCAGAGTCTTATACTGTGTATTGTGACGCATCGCGTATTGGTCTCAGTGCAGTGCTGATGCAATACGGTAGGTTGATTGCCTATGCATCCAGACAGTTAAAGGTACATGAGAAGAATTATCCAGTCCACGACCTTGAGTTAGCAGCTATTGTTCATGCCTTGAAGCTTTGGCGGCACTATTTGTACGGTGTCCATTGTGAGGTTTATACCTATCATCAGAGTCTACAACATCTGTTCAAACAGAAAGATCTTAGTTTGCGGTAGCGAAGTGGTTGGAGTTGCTTAAGGATTATGACATTACCATTCTCTATCATCCCGGAAAGGCCAATGTAGTGGATGATGCCCTGAGTCATACGACGGAGAGTTTGGGCAGCTTAACATACTTACCAGTAGCAGAGAGGCCTTTAGATACTACACCCTGCACTTCGTGTGCAGATCCAGGTGTTTTCGGACATAACGGGTGCTAATTCTCTCGCACAGTTGATTTTTCGGAGATTCAGAGGTAGCTGCTATGTTTCGCAGACCTTGTCTCTCCTTCCCTATCTCCTTGTTTACTGTATTTGGTCTTAGACTATTATAGACCGTATTTTACAGACTTATATTCATACTAGATGCTACAGAATTCCTAGAGAATCCTACAGTACTATCTATCATTACCGATCTCATGTAATTTTTTATAAATTTGGCTTTCTGCCAATCCATCTATGTTCCATTCTGTAATACCAGTTCCTTCATGACTAGAACTAGTTAAATAGATATCTTCTAAAATTGAAACACATCCTACAATAAAACTTCCTGAATACTCTAAAGAGAAGTTTCCTGAATTAGAAGAAAAATTCGATTTTTCAGATAAACTTTTGGAACAGATCGAAGAAAAACTTAAAACAAAATTAGTAATCTCTAAACCAGAGACTGCCCTTAATCAGGCTAGTACTAATAAAAAAACCATAGAACTTTATAATTTAATTAATAAGTTAAGTGCTATTGAAAAAGATTATAGTGATTTAAGAATAAAAGAAGATTTCCCTGGTAAAAAGGAAAAACTCGAGTTTCTAATACAATGTTCCAAAGAAACTTCTGAAAAAATTAGTAAAATAAAAATTCGATTTTTCAGATAAACTTTTGGAACAGATCGAAGAAAAACTTAAAACAAAATTAGTAATCTCTAAACCAGAGACTGCCCTTAATCAGGCTAGTACTAATAAAAAAACCATAGAACTTTATAATTTAATTAATAAGTTAAGTGCTATTGAAAAAGATTATAGTGATTTAAGAATAAAAGAAGATTTCCCTGGTAAAAAGGAAAAACTCGAGTTTCTAATACAATGTTCCAAAGAAACTTCTGAAAAAATTAGTAAAATAAAAACTCGATTTTTCAGATAAACTTTTGGAAGAGATCGAAGAAAAACTTAAAACAAAATTAGTAATCTCTAAACCAGAGACTGCCCTTAATCAGGCTAGTACTAATAAAAAAACCATAGAACTTTATAATTTAATTAATAAGTTAAGTGCTATTGAAAAAGATTATAGTGATTTAAGAATAAAAGAAGATTTCCCTGGTAAAAAGGAAAAACTCGAGTTTCTAATACAATGTTCCAAAGAAACTTCTGAAAAATTAGTAAAATAAAAACAGTTTCCACAATCAAATCCATTGATTCTGAAATCAATAGAATTACTAATGATCCAAGAAAACTAAATTTCTGTTATTCTATTCTGTCACCGATGGTGAGGACACGTACTACCGGATCAGACGGTCAGCCACCAGTGCCACCAGTTAGGGCCACGAGAGGCCGGGGCCGTGGTAGAGGCCGGGGCCGAGGTAGAGGTCGAGGTGTAGCTCGTACCACAGTTGGATCAACACCTGTAGTACCACTAGTTGCTCCAGCTCAGGAGAAAATTCCAGATATAGCTGAGTCGACAGGACCATCTTAGGCACCAACTATGCCCATCGAGATTCCAGGCCTTCAGGAGACTTTGGCCCAAATATTGACAGTTTGCACTGGTCTTGCTCAGGTGGTTTCGGCTCAGGACGCACCTGCCACTTCTCAGGCCGGGGGAGGTATTTATGCCCCAGTTACCTATACTCCAGACCGGGTAGTACATGGACTTCATATACCTGGGGCACTACCAGCCCAGCCAGTTGCAGCTACTCAGGCCCCGGTAGTTCCTGTTATGGCAGATGATGAGCAAAGGAGACTTGAGAGATTTGAGAGGCTTCAACCTCCACCATTCAGCGGTGATGAGTCAGAGGATGCTCAAGGTTTTTTGGATAAGTGTCAACGGATGCTTCGGATAGCGGGTATTCTAGAGACCAGTGGGGTCTCGTTCACTAATTTTCAGTTTTCTGGGGCTGCCTTCAGATGGTGGGAGTCTTATGAGAGGCGTAGGCCGGTCGGTGCAACACCCCTTACCTGGCAGTAGTTCTCCGATCTATTCCTGAAGAAGTTCGTGCCTCAGTCCCGCAGAGAGGAGCTGCGCAGACAGTTCGAGCAACTTCGTCAGGGTGATATGTTCGTGACAAAGTATGAGATGAGATTTTTAAAGTTGGCCCATCATGCTATCTGGATAATTCCCACAGATAGGGAGAGGATCAGGAGCTTTATAGATGGCCTCACTTTTCAGCTTCGATTACTCATGACTAGAGAGAGAATGTCTGGTGCTAATTTTGAAGAGGTTGTCAACATTGCTTGACAGATTGAGATGGTTCGCAGCCAGGAGCGGGTTGAGAGAGAGAGGCTAAGAGGCCTCGTGGTTCAGGTGATTTTAGTGTTCCTTGAGGAGGTCAGTTTTACCGCGGTAGGGGTTGTTCTTACAGATACGCTCAGATGGGTCGTCCAGCTCATCGTGGTGCATCAGCTAGCCACAGTTCTTATAGTGCTCACTCCAGCCAGTCTTCATTCAGTGCACTACCAGCACGGAGTTCTCATCATGCCTCGTCCGCTCAGGCTTCTACAGGTAATTCTTCGGGTTATCAGGAGCAGCAGTTCCGTTAGAGAAGGGTTGTTTCGAGTGCGGAGAATTGGTTCATTTCAAGAGAGATTGTTCTAGGCTGTTGAGTAGGGCTCTACAGTAGAGTTCTTGACCAACAACACCAGTACTAGCAGTTACTCCACCCGCCCAGTCAGCTCGGGGTGGGGGTCAGGCAGCTAGGGGTCGCCCAAGAGGGGGAGGCCAATCAAGTGGTGGTAAAGCCCGATTCTATGCTCTTCCTGCTAGGCCAGATGCTGTTACTTCAAATGCAGTGATCACATGTATTGTTTCAGTGTGCCAATGGAAGCTTCTATATTATTTGACCTTTATTCCACTTATTCATATGTATCATCATATTTTGCTCATTATTTGGATATGCCCTGTGAGTCCTTAATTTCACCTGTTTGTGTATCTACACCAGTGGGAGATATTATTACTATGGACCGTGTTTATCGGTCGTGTGCGGTAACTATTGGGGAACTGGAGACTAGAGTTGATCTCTTATTAATCGATATGCTTGATTTCGATATAATACTGAGTATGGATTGGCTGTCTCCATGTCATGCTATTCTGGACTGTCACGCGAAAACTGTGACGTTGACGATGCCGGGGTTGCCAAAGGTTGAATGGAGAGGTTCTCTAGATTTTGCTCCTAATAGGGTAAATTCTTATTTGAAGGCCCAATGTATGGTTGGAAAGGGATGTTTGTCATATTTGGCCTTTGTGAGAGATGTTAATGCTGATACTCCTATTATTGATTCAGTACCGGTCGTGCGAGACTTTTCGGATGTATTTCCTGCAGACCTACTGGGTATGCCACCCGATAGGGATATTGATTTCGATATTGACCCGGTGCAGGGCACTCAGCCCATTTCTATTCCTCCGTATCGTATGGCACCAGCTGAGTTAAAAAAATTGAAAGAGCAACTTCAGGAACTTTTTGAAAAGGGGTTTATTAGGCCTAGTGTGTCACCTTGGGGTGCACCGGTTCTGTTTGTGAAAAAGAAAGATGGTACTATGCGGATGTGCATCGATTATGGGAAGTTGAACAAAGTTACAATCAAGAATAAATATCCCTTGCCGAGTATTGATGACTTATTTTACCAGCTTCAGGGAGCGAGGATGTTTTCCAAAATTGATTTGAGATCTGGGTTTCACCAGTTGAAAATTCGGGATTCGGATATTCTAAAGACGACATTTAGAACTCGTTATGGCCACTATGAATTTCTTGTGATGTCTTTTGGGCTAACCAACCCCCCAGCAACATGTATGCACATGATGAATAGTGTATTCCATCCATATCTTGATTCATTTGTCGTAGTATTTATTGATGATATCTTGGTGTACTCAAGGTGGATCCGAAGAAAATAGAGGTAGTTCAGAGGCAGTGAAGGAATTAAGGTGGATCCGAAGAAAATAGAGGCAGTTCAGAGTTGGCCCAGGCCATCTTCAGTTACTGAGATTCGGAGTTTTCTCGGCTTGGCCGGTTATTATCGTCATTTCGTGGAGGGTTTCTCGTCTATTGCATCGCCTATGACTAAATTGAACCAGAAAGGTGCTCCGTTCAGGTGGTCGGATGAATGTGAAGAGAGCTTTCAGAAGCTCAAAACAGCTTTGACTACAACTCCAGTATTGGTTTTGCCTACAGGTTCAGAGTCTTATACTGTGTATTGTGACGCATCGCGTATTGGTCTCAGTGCAGTGCTGATGCAATACGGTAGGTTGATTGCCTATGCATCCAGACAGTTAAAGGTACATGAGAAGAATTATCCAGTCCACGACCTTGAGTTAGCAGCTATTGTTCATGCCTTGAAGCTTTGGCGGCACTATTTGTACGGTGTCCATTGTGAGGTTTATACCTATCATCAGAGTCTACAACATCTGTTCAAACAGAAAGATCTTAGTTTGCGGTAGCGAAGTGGTTGGAGTTGCTTAAGGATTATGACATTACCATTCTCTATCATCCCGGAAAGGCCAATGTAGTGGATGATGCCCTGAGTCGTACGACGGAGAGTTTGGGCAGCTTAACATACTTACCAGTAGTAGAGAGGCCTTTAGATACTACACCCTGCACTTCGTGTGCAGATCTAGGTGTTTTCGGACATAACGGGTGCTAATTCTCTCGCACAGTTGATTTTTCGGAGATTCAGAGGTAGCTGCTATGTTTCGCAGACCTTGTCTCTCCTTCCCTATCTCCTTGTTTACTGTATTTGGTCTTAGACTATTATAGACCGTATTTTCCAGACTTATATTCATACTAGATGCTCATCTACTCAGTGACACCAGGTTTTGGCAGTGTTTATATATGTGTTTGTGAATTTTCTTCCGCTGAATTTAATCATTATGTTTTTAAACTTAAAAGATATTGGAATTTATTGAGATTGTCGGCTTGCCTAGTATTAAGATAGGCGCCATCACGACAGGTGATATATCTATCTATCTATCTATCTATCTATCTATCTATCTATCTATTTATCTATCTATCTATCTATCTATCTATATATCTATCTATCCATCTATCTATCTAAAGTACGAATAATTTATATTAAATATTGAACGACTAAAATATCCTCGAAACATTGGTCGACTTTTATAACCTTAAATATTTGCATAATTTAAGGATATAATTGTAAATAACGTAAAGCTGAAATTCTTTTCCAATTATAACTCACCTAACTGTAAGTCACATATTAAAAATTGAATTTTTAGATCAAATAGTAGCTATTCCCAAAGTGCAGCAAACAGAGAAGTGGGGAGACATGTCGTTTTCCTTGTTTGAATAACCAACGCGACAAACTGCGATTCAAAGCTTTAAGGAATACAAAAAATACATTAATGAATAGAGAGTTTGATTATTTATCCAAATAGGGAGATCTACAATACTGATGTGGATTATTCCTTACCGCTTCTATGCATGGTTTAGAGGATAGTAGCCTACTTCTTCTTGGATAACAGATTCTTCATATAGTAGCCTTCTTCTTTTTGGACAATAATATGTTTCATTCAGTTATTCTTCTTCAATTTGTATGGGATTTAGATTTATTGTCTGAATCCGTGTAGAACATGAATAAGCCAGTTATTTCTCTAAAAGAAGTCATATATTGTTCCACACTACTCATCATAATTTTTTTCGAGAGTATTGGACATAAATTGTGATATTGTTATAAAAAGAAGCAAAGTTCTCCAAAGATATTATTAGTTCTCCTTATCGCTCCCATTCTCCAAAATAGAGTAATCCTTTGGTTTAGGATCATGTATATGAATTAGACGTCATCATACTTTATTTTAGGGTCATATATAGGTCGCTTCTATGTACTCTTTTACTGCTAATAGTTTTGTCTGGTTAAATTTTTATTCATCTAATTGTTGGGCCATATATTATCTTAATGTAGGAACACATGTATTAAGCCATTTTTTTACAATATCTAATAAGTTATCTTCCTGGTTAATAAATTATTTTGCTATATTGAGCATCTTGATATTTTGTAGATAATACATAAATTATTCAATAAAATTAAATATTGTTTTGCAACTGCTATATAATGTTAGCTTGTAGATATTATATAGATATCATCACAACAATGACAATAAGTAAAGCACAAGGGCAAACAATTTCAAGTGTTGGACTATCTGTCACAACATTATTTCTCACATGAATAACTACATGTTGCACTTTCAAGAGGAATATGTCACGACCCGAAATTCCCACATTCGGGACCGTGATGGTGCCTAACATTTCACTTGCTAGGCAAGCCAACGTTAGAATATAATTAGCCATTTTAACAAAATTTTAAATTTATTAATAATAAGGAACCAATGCGGAAATAAAGTCTGAAATAAAGAGAATAATCCATAATAATCACGATATCTAAATACCATCCCAGAACTGGAGTCACAAGTTCACGAGCTTCTAGAATAATACAAATAAAGGTCTGAATGAAATTCAAGCTGTTTGAAATATAATACACAGATGAGATAAGATAGAAGGGGACTTCACAATTGCGAAAACTGTGCAATTATACCTTAATTCTCCACTGGTAGCTGTATCCGGGCAAATCTATGGTACACCGCTGGGACCCACTCCTAAATCTGCACAAGAAGTGCAGAGTGTAGTATCAGTACAACCGAACCCATGTACTGGTAAGCACCGAGCCTAACCTCGACGAAGTAGTGACGAGGCTATGACAAGACACGTACGTAATCAACCTATACAAGTATATACAAATACAAAGTAGCAATGATACAATAAATAACAATTTATAAATTGGGAGGGAATATGCGAAGGGGAATGATATAAAAATTTTAGCAGGAGATGTATCACTTAGCAGTCAATTAATTCATCAACAATAAAATATGCAAATGATAATATGAAAATGGCACGGTACCGCCCTTCGTGCTTTTAATCTCATTTGGCACGGCATCACCCTTCGTGCTTTTACACTCTCTGAAAATGACACGGCATCACCTTTTACACTCACACATGGCACGACAACACTCTTCGTGCTTTTACACTCACAAATGGCATGGCAACACCCTTCGTACTTTTACATTCACAAATGGCACGGCAATACCCTTCGTGCTTTTACACTCACAAATGGCACGACAACACCCTTCGTGCTTTTACACTCTTCCTTACCATGAAAATATTAATATAAATTCGGAAGAGTATTTAAATGCGGGGATATACACTTATCAATCAATTCAATACCAAAATACTGACTTCACCTTCCAAAATATTTAACAATAATTAAATGAATAATAATTTCACGAATAATGATCAAATAATCAATAATAAACTTAAGCAGGGATATCTTAATTAAATAGACAAATTATTCACAATAAACAAATTCCACCCGCATGCTTTGACTCAACCACAACGCATAAGTACTCGTCACCTCATATATACGTTGTACCCGCACATTAAATCATGTAGCAAATAGACAAATAAGTCCTACTCCCTCAAGTCAAGGTTAACCACGACACTTACCTCGCTTTGCAACCAAATTCAAGAATCCAATAAACCTTTGCCTCGCGAATTAGCATCCGGAATCCTCAAATCTAGTCATAAACAATTCAATATATTCAATAACATTTATTGGAATTAATTCCATAAGAAAATACTAATTTTCCAACAAAATTCAAAATTTAGCTCAAAAATCGCCCGTGGGGCCCACATCTCGGAATCTGACAAAACTCACAAAATCCAATAACCCATTCAATTACGAGTCCAACCATACTAGTTCCACTCAAATACGACTTCGAATCAATATTCAAATCCCAAAATTTCATTTTATGAAATTTCTACAATTTCCCCCAAATTTTCGTCTCAAAATACTAATTGGATGATGAAATCAATGATATATTCATGTATGTTAACCAAATCTGAGTTAGAATCACTTACCCCGATGAATTTCTTGAAAAATCCACGAAAAATCGTCACAAACCGAGCTCCCAAAGTCCAAATGCGAAATAATACCCAAACCCTCGGTTTTATAATACACAATCTGACCCCTCATTGTGCTGACCGCACATTTGCGGTCGCACTCCAAATTGTGCGACCGCACTTCAACACTCTATACTACCAGGCTTCAGTAAAATACCCATAACTTTCTCTACAGAGGTCCAAATGATACTTTCTTTACCTTTCTGGAAACTAGACACGAAGGGCTACAACTTTCAGTTTTGAATCATCTCCGAATTCCTTGTGGATCAAACGATATAATATTCCAAAGTCAAACCATCGTACTTGCAGACCCCTGATGTGCGGCCGCACACAAAATTGTGCGGTCCGCACTTTTCCTCTGTGGTCCGCACCTTTCCAAAAGTTCCAGAACAATATTAGAGTGCCAAAATGCCCGAACATCGCTCAAAACTCACCCCGAAACTTACTGAGCCACTCAGGATCCCGTTGAAATATACCAATAAGTTTCTTAACATAACACAGACCTATTCGAGTCCTCAAATCACATGCAAACAACATCAAAATGATGAATCGCACCTCAAATCAAAGTCTATGAACTTTGAACTTTTAAATTCTATATCTTGTGCCGAAACACATCAAATCAATCCGGAATGATTTCAAATTTTGCACACAAGTCATAAATGACATAACGGACCTATGAAAATTTTCAGAACTCAAATCCGACCCCGATATCAATAAAAGTCACATTGTGGTCAAACTTTGAAAGGCTTCTAGTTTTCGCCAACTAGCGATGATTCAAGCTAGGGACCTCCAAATTAAATTCCGGACATACGCCCAAGTCCCAAATCACGATACGGACCTACCGGAACTGTCAAAATACTTATTCGTCTATTTGCTCAAAATGTTGACCAAAGTCAACTTAATTGAGTTTTAAAGCTCTATTTCACATTTTAATCCATTTTTCACATAAAAACTTTTCGAAAAATTATACGGACTGCGCACACAAGTCGAGGAATGATAAATAGTGCTTTTCGAGGTCTTAGAACATAGAATTAATTATCAAATTTAAAGATGAACTTTTGGGTCATCACATTCTCCACCTCTAAAACAAACATTCGTCCTCGAACGGAAGTAGAAAAATACCCGAGTTGGTGAAAAGGTGTGGATATTTACTCCGAATGTCCGACTCTGACTCCCTGGTAGATGCTTCTACCGGCTGACCTCTCCATTGTACCCGAACTAAAGGATAACTCTTAGACCTCAATTGTCGTACCTGCCGGGCTAGAATAGCTACCAGTTCCTCTTCGTAAGTTAAATCCTTGTCCAATTGGATTGAGCTAAAATCTAACACATGGGATGGGTCACCATGATATTTTCGAAGCATAGATACATGGAATACCGGATGAACCGCTGCTAAACTAGGTGATAATGCAAGCATGTAGGCTACTTCGCCCATCCTTTCAAGAATTTCGAAGGGGCCTATATACCTAGGGCTCAACTTGCCCCTCTTTCCAAACCTCATTACACCTTTCATAGGTGAAACTCGGGGCAATAATCTTTCTCCTACCATGAATGCAATATCACGAACCTTACGATCGACATAACTCCTTTTCCTAGATGGAGCTGTACGAAGTCTATCCTGAATAACTTTGACCTTATCCAAGGCATCCTGTACCAAATCGGTACCCAACAACCGAGCTTCTCCCGGTTCAAACCATCAAACTGGCGAACGACATCGTCTCCCATATAATGCTTCATATGGAGCCATCTGAATGCTCCACTGATAGTTTTTATTATAAGCAAACTCCGCAAGTGGAAAGAACTGATGCCAAGAACCTCCAAAGTCTATAACACAAGCGCGAAGCATATCTTCCAATATCTGAATAGTGCACTCTAACTGTCCGTCTGTCTGTGGGTGAGATGCTGTACTCAACTCAACCCGCGTGCCTAACTCACGCTGTACATCCCTCCAAAAGTGTGAGGTAAACTGCATACCTCGATCTGAAATAATAGACACGGGCACACCATGAAGGCGAACAATCTCACGAATGTAAATTTCAGCTAACCGCTCAGAAGAATAGGTAACTGCCACTAGAATGAAATGTGCTGACTTGGTCAACCTATCCACAATGACCCAAACTGCGTCAAATTTTCTCTGAGTCCGTGGAAGCCCAACAAAAAAATCCATAGTGATACGCTCTCACTTCCACTCAGGAATTTCTAACTTCTGAAGCAAACTACCACGTCTCTGATGCTCGTACTTAACTTGCTGACAATTCAGACACCGAGCTACATATGCAACTATATCCTTCTTCATTCTCCTCCACCAATAATGTTGCTGCAAATCTTGATACATTCTGGCGTCACCTAGATGAATAGAATACCTGGAACTGTGGGCCTCTTCCAGAATTAATTCACGAAGCCCATCCACATTAGGCACTCAAATACGACCCTGCATTCGCAGAACTCCATCTTCCCCTACAGCAACCTGTTTAGCATCACCGTGCCTTACCATGTCCTTAAGGACAAGTAAATGAGGATCATCATACTGCCGCTCTCTGATGCGTTCATATAAAGAAGATCGAGTGACCGTGCAAGCTAGAACCTGATTGGGCTTTGTGTGATGACCCGATATGTTATCTTATAATTTAGAACCTAATTCTGCATTTTGAGGTCTCAAAAACCTCATCTTAGCCTTCCTCGAATTGCGTGCGCAGTCCGAGTGTTCTTCCGGAAGGCTTATATGTTAAAAGCTGATAAATAGAGAATTGTTGCCTTAAAAATTAATTTAAGTTGACTTCGGTCAATATTTTTAGCAAACGGACCCGAACCCATATTTTGACGGTACCGGTGGGTCCGTAATAAAATATGGGACTTAGGCGTATGCCCAGAATTGAAATCGAGGTCCCTAGCTTGAGATATGAATTTTTGTTGAAAATTGAAAGACTGAAAATCTAATGGTTTTAAGAATTTGGTTTATGTTTGGCCTTGTATTAATGGGTCCGTATTTTGGTTTCGGAGCCCGATACAAGTTCAATATAATATATAAGACTTGTCTGTGAAATTTGATGAGAAATGGAGTTGGTTTGAAGTGATTCGGACGTCCGGTTGTGAAAATAGAAGTTTTAAAGCTTTCTAGCAAATTTCATTCGATTTGGTGTTCAATTCGTAGTTTTAGGTGTTATATTGGCGATTTGATCATACCAGCAAGTTCGTATGATGTTTTAGGACTTATGTGCATGTTTGGTTTGAAGCCCCGAGGGCTCGGGTGAGTTTCAAATAGGCTACGGGGTGTTTGGACTTAGAAAATCTGGTATTTTTGCTGCAGCAGCTGTTCTGGTGTGTTCTTCTTCGCGTTCACGAAGATACTCTCGCGAACATGAAGGGTAAGCTGGTCAGGGTGAGTTTTTCCTCTTCACACACACGAAGGCCTGATTGCGTACGCGAAGTGATGCGGGCTTTACCCTTCGCAAATGCGACCGGCTCATCATGTACGCGTAGCATTTGGGACATGGGGAGGGGTCAGACTTTCATTCTACGCGAACGAGAGCACGGGCTCGCGAATACGAAGGCCAAGGGGCATAGCCTTTGCGAACGCGGTGAGGGTTTCGCGACCGCGTAAGCCTAGCAGGGCAGCTCTTCGCGAAAGCGACAGTGTCCTCGCGAACGCGATGAACACTGTCGCCAGTTCATAAAACAGTCCCAAAATGGGACTTAAGCCATTCTTTCACATTTTCAAAAGTTAGACGGCCTAAAGGCGATTTTCAAAAGACATTTTCTTCCCCGAAGTGTTGTAAGTGAATCTAAACCACATTCTTTCAATTTCCCATTACATTTTATGAAATTTCATCCTAAAATCTAAGGTTTTCATGGTGGAGTTGGGGATTTTTGGGTAGAAACTAGGGATTTCAAAATTTGGGGATATAGACCTCAAATTGAGGTCGGATTCCAAACCAATTATATATCTGGGCTCGGGGGTGAATGGGTAAATAGATTTTGATCTGAACCTCGGGTTTTGACCAAGCGGGCCCAGGGTTGATTTTTGACTTTTTTGGGAGAAATTTTGGGAAATCTAAATTTATGCAATGTAATTGATTCCTTTAGCAATATTTGATATTATTGAGTCATTTTTGAATAGATACGAGTGGTTTGGAGGTGGATTCTAGAGGAAAAGCTGTGATTGAGTATTGAGTGGCCTTCGGAGCAAGGTAAGTATCGTGGTTAACCTTGGCTTGAAGGATTAGGCATTATTTGCTTATTTGCTACATGTTTGTATGTAGAGTACAACATATATGTAAGGTGACGAGTACCTATGCGCTGCTGTCAAGTCATAACATGCGAGTGAGTCTTATTATTGTAATCGTGGTATTCCTTGATCATATTGTTCATAATCAGACTAGCTATTCGCTATGTTGAATAACTCTTATTATGTTTTATGGAAATTGGTATTGATTGAGTATTGGCTCAAAGTTGAGGTTAGTAACGTGGAATTGAATGTTGAAGTTAGATTTGTTCTTGATATTTCTATCTCCCTGTTTTTATTGTTCACTGTCTTGGTGAGGGAGAGTGTTAAAGCACGAAGGGTGATGTCGTGCAACATTTTGTGAGTGAGTGGTAATGCATGAAGGGTGATGCCGTGCCGTTTCTATTGTTTCTTATGGTGAGGTTGAGAGTTAATGCTCGGAGGGTGATGCCGTGCCATTTCTATTATTTCTTATGGTGAGGTTGAGAGTAAAAGCACGAAGGGTGATGCCGTGCACTTTCATTTACTGTGTTTACTTATTTCTTTATGTTAAAGATATGTCGATTGATCATCTTCTCATTTCTGTTGTGATTCCTTGCCATGTAATCCCCTCAACATGTCCCCTTCCCAATATTACTTGCCTTGCTTCTTTAATTGTTGTTATGGTTATATATATATATATATATATATATATATATATATATATATATATATATATATATATATATATATATATATATATATATATATATATATATATATATATATATTGTACATGTTTATTTGTAGGTGTCTTGTCCTAGCCTCGTCACTATTTCGCCGAGGTTAGACTAGACACTTACCAGTACATGGGGTCGGTTGTACTGACACTGCACTCTGTACTCTCTGTGCAAATTTTGGTACCGGACTGAGTTGACCCTGAGTCTAGCTGCTGGCTTGATTCGTTTGGAGACCCAAGGTAGTCCTATTAGCATCCGCAGGCCCTGGCGTCCCCTTCTATGCATTTCCTTTACTGTTTCATTTGTATCGAAAACAATTATATTTCCTTCAGACATTTACTTATAGTGAAATCTTAGAAGTTCATGAATTGTGACTCCAGATCCGGGTGGTAGTAATTAATGCAGTTTTTATATTATTACGCACTCATTTTATTTCATCTTAGCTAATTTGCTGTTATTTATTGAATGGAATAATGATTGGTTTAATGATTCTCTAACGTTGGCTTCCTTAGCAAGTGAAATGTTAGGCGCCATCACAGTCCCGACGGTGGGAATTCCGGGCTGTGACAAGTTGGTATTAAAGAAATAGGTTGACTAGGTCTCACGATTCACGAGCGAGCTTAGTAGAGTCTGAAGGATCGGAACATAGGCGTTTGTGCTTATCTTCCAAAGGCTATGAAGTTTAGGAACAAATTTCACTTTTATTCTTCTCTGTCGTGCGATTTTGTTTTCTCAATACTGATTGAACTCTTCTACTCTTATTCTCTCGCAGACGGCGAGAACATGTATCGCTTCCTCAAATGAGCAGCAGCCAGAGTCCCCGGTGGCAGCTCCTACGAGGGGCAGAGATCGAGGCCGAGGCCGTGCCAGAGGCCGAGGCAAGGGTAGGGCGCAACCCAGAGCTCGAGCAACGGTATCAGCAGTGGAGCCTCAGGTGGATTTGGGCAAGAAGGTTCCAGCCCAAACTGTTCCTGCCAGACCAGCTCAGGTTCCGGAGGGGTTCATTGCCACCCCAGTACTTCATGATGCTTTGGTCTGTTTGGTGGGCTTTATGGAGAGTGTGGCCCAGACTGGTACATTTCCCATGGCACCAGCCGTCTCTCAGGATGGAGGAGGATCCCAGACTCCCACAACTCCCGCTCCAGAGCAGATAGCTCCCCAGTATCAGGCTCCAACAACTCAGCCAGTCAGAGTAGTTCAACCGGTTGTTGCGATACAGGCCGAAGATGGGTTAGCTATGTCTTTTGAAGCTTTATGGAGATTGGAAAAGTTCTCCAAACTCTTTCTAGTTCACTTCAGTGGTGCTCCTTCAGAGGATCCCCAGGAGTATCTCGACAGCTGTTACGAGGTTCTACGTAACATGGGTATAATGGAGACCAATAGGGTCGATTTTTCTTCATTTCAGATGAATGGTTCCGCCAAGAAATGGTGGAGAGATTATTTGTTGACCAGACCATCTGGGTCGCCTCTTACTTGGGACCAGTTTTCTCAGCTCTTCCTAGAGAAGTTTCTCCCTATCACATTGAGAAAGGAGCATCGCCGTCAGTTCGAGCGTCTCCAGCAGGGCAGTATGCATGTTACTCAGTATGAGACCCATTTTGTGGATTTGGGCCATCATGCTCTTATTCTAATTCCTACCGAGAGAGAGAAGGTGAGGAGGTTTATTGATGGACTTGCTCAGCCTATCAGATTGCAGATGGCTAAGGAGACTGGGAGTGAGATTTCTTTTCTGGCGGCTGCCAATATTGCCAGGCGAGTTGAGATGGTTTTAGCTCAGGGGAGTGGTCAGGGGTCTGACAAGAAGCCTCGTCACTCCGGTGGATTCAGTGGAGCCTCATCTGGAGGCCAGGGTACTTATGGCAGAGGCCATCCTCCCAGGCCATTTCATTCAGCACTCCAGGCATCCCACGGTGCCTCAGGTGGTCGTGGCCCTCATATGCATTATTCCGACCAGCTAGCCTACAGTGCACCACCAGCCCCTATTAGTGCACCTCCGCTTCAGAGTTTTCAGGGTAGTTACTCAGGTCGACAGGGTCAGTTTCACGGCTAACAGTCATAACAACTGAGGTCTTGTTATACTTGTGGTGATCCGAGGCACATTGCTAGATTTTGCCCTCAGACATCGGGAAACTCACAACATCAGGGTTCTCGTGCCATGGTTCCGACACCAGTTGCTGCACCATCTGCTCATCCAGCCAGAGGCAGGGGTCAGGCAGCTAGAGGTAGGGGCTAGACTGTTAGAGGTGGAGGTCAGGCCGTTAGAGGTGGAGACCAACCAGCTAGAGGCCGTCCCAAGGACGTAGTTTAGGGCGGTGGGGCCCAACCCCTGTGTTATGCTTTTCCAAATAAGGCTGAGTCATCTGATGCCATTATTACATGTACTGTTTCAGTTTGCAGTAGGGATGCTTCAGTTCTACTTGACCTGGGATCTACTTACTTCTATGTGTCATCCTACTTTGCTTCCTATTTGGCCGTGCCTCGTGATTCTTTGAGTGCTCCTGTGTATGTGTCCACACTAGTGGGAGATGATATTGTTATAGGTCGTGTTTATCATTCATGCGTGGTCACCATTGGGAGCCTTGAGACTTGGTTGATTTTGATGTCATTCTGGGTATGGATTGGCTGTCGCCTTATCATGCTATATTAGATTATCACGCCAAGACGGTGACCTTAGCCTTGACGGGGTTGCCTCGATTAGAGTGGAGAGGGACTCCTGGCCATTTTACCAGCAGGGTTATCTCTTATGTGAAGGCTCGGCATATGGTCGAGAAGGGGTGTCTAGCTTATTTGACTTATGTCCACGATTCTAGTGTGGAGGTTCCTTCCATGGATTCAGTGCCGATTGTTCGTGAGTTTCCAGAGGTGTTTCCTGCAGATCTGCCGGGGATGCTACCCGACAGGGATATTGATTCCTGCATTGATTTGGCTTCGGGCACTCAGCCCATTTCCATTCCGCCATACCGCATGGCCCCGCCAGAGTTGAAAGAATTAAAGGAACAGTTGTAAGATCTGCTTGATAAGGGCTTCATTAGACCTAGTGTCTCATCCTGGGGTGCACCTGTGTTGTTTGTGACGAAGAAAGATGGATCGATGAAAATGTGTATAGATTATCGGCAATTGAACAAGGTCACCATCAAGAAAAAATATCCATTGCCAAGGATTGATGATTTATTTGATCAGCTTCAGGGTGCCAAGGTGTTTTAGAAGATTGATTTGCGATTTGGCTACCATCAGTTGAGGATTAGGGCATCCGATGTCCCTAAGATAGCTTTTCGGACTCGGTATGGGCATTATGAGTTTCTAGTGACGTCATTTGGGCTGACAAATGACCCAACAACATTCATGGAATTGATGAACTGGGTGTTCAAGCCGTACTTGGATTCCTTCATGATTGTATTTATTGACGATATCTTGATATACTCCCGCAACCGAGAGGAGCATGAGCAGCATCTTCGGATCGTTCTTCAGACTCTGAGAGACAACCAATTGTATGCTAAGTTCTAAAAATGCGAGTTTTGGTTGAGTTCAGTTGCTTTCTTGGGTCACGTTGTATCAGCATAGGGAATTCAGGTGGATCCTAAGAAGATTGAGGCAGTTCAGAACTGGCCTAGACCCACATCACTTACAGAGATCCGTATTTTTTTGGGATTGGCGAGTTATTACTGTCAGTTTGTGGAGGGGTTCTCATTTATAGCAGCCCCGTTGACCAGGTTAACCCAGAAGGGTGCCCCGTTTAGATGGTCGGACAAGTGTGAGGCAAGCTTTCAGAAGCTCAAGACTACTTTGACTACGGCACCGGTATTGGTGTTACCCTCAGGTTCAGGATCCTATACAGTATATTGTGACGCATCTCATATTGGTCTGGGTGCGGTATTGATGCAGGGTGGCAAGGTTATTGCATATGCTTCATGGCAGTTGAAGGTTCACGAGAAGAATTACCATGCCCATGACTTAGAGTTGGCAGCCATTGTTCATGCGCTGAAGATTTGAGGCACTATCTTTACGGTGTGCCATGTGAGGTATTCGCGGATCATCGGAGCTTGCAGTATTTGTTCAAGCAGAAGGAGCTCAATTTGAGGCAGAGGAGGTGGTTGGAGCTATTGAAAGACTATGATATCACCATATTGTATCATCCCAGGAAGGCCAATGTGGTGGCCGATACTTTGAGTAGAAAGTCAGCTAGTATGGGTAGCCTTGCATACATTCCAATTGGTGAGAGACCGCTTGTACTAGATGTTCAGGCTTTGGCCAATCAATTTGTGAGGTTGGATGTTTTTGAGCCCAGTCGTATTCTAGCTTATACCGTCGCTCGGTCTTCGTTGTTTGAGCACATCAGGGAGCGGCAGTATGATGACCCTCATTTGCTTGTCCTTAGGGACATGATGCAGCACAGTGATGCCAAGCAAGTTACTATTGGAGATGATGGAGTTTTGAGAACGCAGGGTCGTATTTGTGTGCCTAATGCGGATGGACTTTGTGAGTTGATTCTTGAGGAGGCCCACAATTCTCGGTATTCTATCCATCCGGGCGCCGCCAAGATGCATCAGGACTTGCGGCAGCATTACTGGTGGAGGAGAATGAAGAAGGATGTAGTTGCTTATGTAGCTCGGTGTCTAAATTGTCAGCAAGTAAAGTACGAGCATCATAGACCTGATGGTTTGCTTCAGAAGATAGAGATTCCTGAGTGGAAGTGGGAGCGTATCACTATGGATTTCGTTGTTGGACTCCCACGGACTCAGAGGAAGTTCGATGCCATTTGGGTCATTGTGGAAAAGCTGACTAAGTCAGCGCACTTCATTCCTATTGCAGTTTCATATTCTTCAGAGTGGTTGGCCGAGATTTATATCCGCGAGATCGTCTGTCTTCACGGTGTGCCCATATCTATCATATCTGATCGGGGCACGTAGTTTACCTCGCACTTCTGGAGAGCAGTACAGCATGAGTTGGGCACGCGGGTTGAGTTGAGCACACGTTTCATCCTCAGACAGACGGATAGTCCGAGCGCACTATTCAGGTCTTGGAGGATATGCTCCGCGCATGTGTTATAGACTCTGGAGGATCGTGGGATCAGTCCTTGCCCCTTGCAGAGTTCGCCTACAACAACAACTACCAGTCAAGCATTCAGATGGCTCCATATGAGGCACTATATAGTAGACGGTGTCGATCGTCGGTCGGATGGTTTGAGCCGGGGAGGCTCAGTTATTGGGTACAGATTTGGTACAGGATGCCTTGGACAAGGTTAAGATTATTCAGGATGGACTTCGCACAACTCAGTCCAGGCAGAAGAGTTATGCCGACCGTAGAGTTCGTGATGTTGCATTCATGGTCGTGGAGAGAGTGTTGCTTCGGGTATCACCCATGAAGGGTGTAATGAGGTTCGGAAAAAAGGGTAAGTTGAGCCCTAAGTATATCGGATCTTTTGAGATTCTGGAGAGAGTGGGAGAGGTAGCTTACAAGCTTAAATTGCCACCGGGGTTATCATCAGTTCATCCGGTGTTCCATGTGTCCATGATTCAAAAGTATCACAGTGATCCGTCCCATGTGTTAGATTTCAGCTCTGTCCAGTTGGACAAGGATTTGACTTACGAGGAGGAGCTAGTGGCCATTCTAGCCTGGCAGGTTTGCCAGTTGAGATCAAAGAGTTATCCTTCAGTTCGAGTACAGTGGAGAGGTCAGCCCATCGAGGAAGCTACTTGGGAGTTCAAGTCAGACATGCGGAGTAGATATCCATATCTTTTCACCAGCCTAGTTACTTTTCTATGTCCGTCCGAGGACGAACAGTTGTTTAGAGGTGGAGGATGTGATGACCTATCGGGCCCGATAGGTCATCTTATATTTTAGAACCTAATTCTGTGTTTCGAGGTCTCAAATACCTCATCTTAGCCTTCCTCGAATTGCGTGCATAGTTCGAGTGTTCTTTCGGAAGGCTTATATGTTAAAAGCTGATAAATAGAGAATTTTTGCCTTAAAAATAAATTTAAGCTGACTTCGATCAATATTTTTAGCAAACGGACCCGGATCCGGACACGTGTTTTGATGGTCTCGGTGGGTCCGTAATGAAATATGGCACTTGGGCATATGCCCGGAATTGAAATCCGAGGTCCCTAGCTTGAGATATGAATATTTGTTGAAAATTGAATGACTGAAAATCTAATGGTTTTAAGAATTTGGTTTATGTTTGGCCTTGTGGATATCGGGTCCGTATTTTGGTTCTGGAGCTCAGTACACGTTCATTATAATATTTAAGACTTGTTTGTGAAATTGAAACAGAGTTGGTTTGACGTGATTCGGACGTCCGGTTGTGAAAATAGAAATTTTAAAGCTCTCTTGAAAATTTCATTCAATTTGATGTTCAATTCGTAGTTTTAGGTGTTATATTGGCGATTTGATCGCGTGAGCAAGTTCGTATGATGTTTAGGACTTGTGTGCATGTTTGGTCTGAAGCCTCGAGGGCTCGGGTAAGTTTTGGATAGGCTACAGGGTGTTTGGACTTAGAAAATCTGGTATTTTTGCTGCAGCAGCTGTTCTGGTGTTTTCTTCTTCGCATTCGCAAAAATACTCTCGTGAACGCGAAGGGTAAGCTGGTCAGGGTGATGAGTTTTTCCTCTTCGCGCATGAGAAGGCCTAGTCGCGATCGTGGAGTGATGGGAGCTTTACCCTTCACGAACGAGACCGGCTCATCGCGAACGCATAGCATTTGGGACATAGGGATGGGTTAGACTTTCCTTCTACGCGAACACGAGTACGGGCTCGCGAACGCGAAGGCTAGGGGGCATAGCCTTCATGAACACAGTGAGGGTTTCGCGACCGCATAAACCTAGCAGGGAAGCTCTTCGTGAACGTGATAGTGTCCTCACGAACGCGATGAACACTGTCGCCCAGTTCATAAAACAGTCCCAAAACGGGACTTAAGCCATTCTTTCACATTTTCAAAAGCTAGACGGCCTAGAGGCGATTTTCAAAAGACATTTTCTTCCCCAAAGTGTTGGTAAGTGATTCTAAACCACATTCTTTCAATTTGCCATTACATTTTATGAATTTTCAACCTAAAATCTAAGGTTTTCATGGTGGAGTTGGGGATTTTTGGGTAGAAACTAGGGATTTCAAAATTTGGGGATTTAAACCTCAAATTGAGGTCGGATTCCAAAACCAATTATATATCCGGGCTCGGGGGTGAATGGGTAAATGAATTTTTGTCCGAACCTCGAGTTTTGACCAAGAGGGCCCGGGGTCGGTTTTTGACTTTCTGGGGGAAAGTTTGGGAATCTAAATTTATGCAATGTAATTGATTCCTTTAGCAATATTTGATATTATTAAGTCATTTTTGAATAGATACGAGTGGTTTGGAGGTGGATTCTAGAGGAAAAGCTGTGATTGAGTATTGAGTGGCCTTCGGAGCGAGGTATGTGTCGTGGTTAACCTTGGCTTGAGGGATTAGGCATTATTCGCTTATTTGCTACGTGTTTTTATGTTGACTACAACGTATAGGTGAGGTGACGAGTACCTATGTATTGCTGTCGAGTCATAACATGCGAGTGAGTCTTATTTTTGTAATCGTGGTATTCCTTGATCATATTGTTCATGATTAGACTAGATATTCGCTATGTTGAACAACTCTTATTATGTTTTACGGAAATTGGTATTGATTAAGTATTGGCTCAAAGTTGAGGTTAGTAACGTGGAATTGAATGTTGAAGTAAGACTTGTTCTTGATATTTCTATCTCCCTGTTGTTATTATTCATTGTCTTGGTGAGGGAGAGTGTTAAAGCACGAGGGGTGATGCCGTGCAACGTTTGTGAGTGAGTGATAATGCATGAAGGGTGATTCCGTGTCGTTTCTATTGTTTCTTATGGTGAGGTTCAGAGTTAATGCACGGAGGGTGATACCGTGCCGTTTCTATTGTTTCTTATGGTGAGGTTGAGAGTAAAGGCATGAAGGATGATGCCGTGCACTTTCCTTTACTATGTTTACTTGTTTCTTTCTGTTAAAGATATATCGATTGATCATGTTCTCATTCCTGTTGTGATTCCTTGCCATGTAATCCCCTCAGCATGTCTCCTTCCCAATATTTTTTGCCTTGCTTCTTTAATTGTTGTTATGGTTATATGTATTGATATATTGTACAAGTTTATTTGTAGGTGTCTTATCCTAGCCTCGTCACTACTTTGCCGAGGTTAGACTCAACACTTACCAGTACATGGGGTCGGTTGTACTGATACTGCACTCTGTACTTTCTGTGCAGATTTTGGTACCGGACCGAGTTGACCCTGAGTCTAGCTGCTGGCTTGATCCGTTTGGAGACCCAAGGTAGTCCTGTTGGCGTCTGCAGGCCCTGGCGTCCCCTTCTATGCATTTCCTTTACTATTTCATTTGTATCAAAAACAGTTGTATTTCCTTCAGACATTTACTTGTAGTGAAATCTTAGAAGTTCGTAAATTATGACTCTAGATCCGGATGGTAGTAATTAATGCAGTTTTTATATTATTACGCACTCATTATATTTCATCTTAGCTAATTTGCTGTTATTTATTGAATGGAATAAGGATTGGTTTAATGATTTTCTAACGTTGGCTTACCTAGCAAGTGAAATGTTAGGCGCCATCAAGGTCCCGACGGTGGGAATTCTGGGTCGTGACACTTTGAAACATCTAACCTCACGAACTGATTAGCCAAAGTCTAAACATCTGCAGCTAACGGTCTCTCACCAACCAGAATATACGCTAGACTGCCCATACTCACAACCTTTCTACTCAAAGCATCAGCCACCACATTGGCCTTTCCGGGGTGATACAAAATAGTGATATCATAATCTTTCAACAACTCCAACCATTTTCTCTGCCTCAAATTGAGATCTTTTTGCCTGAACAGATACTGCAGACAACGATAATCAGTAAATACCTCACACGAGACACCGTAAAGGTAATGTCTCCAAATCTTCAAAGCATGAACAATGGCTGCCAATTCTAAGTCATGAACAAGATAATTCTTCTCGTGAACTTTAAATTGCCGTGACGCATATGCAATCACCCTGCCATCTTGCATCAATACCTCACCAAGCCCAACGCGAGATGCATCACAATACACCGTATAAGATCCTGAACTTGTGGGTAATACCAACACTGGCGATGTAGTCAAAGCGGTATTGAACTTCTAAAAGCTCAACTCACCCTCGCCTGGCCATCTAAATAGGGCACCCTTCTAGGTCAATCTGGTCTTAATAGTTGTTCATAATCAATTACAAAATTGTCAATTAACCTCATGTTAACAAAAATATCGTTGCAAACCTTCACAATACTGATAACGAGATGCGAGGCATGAAGACCTCATAATTATTTACCCGAATTAACGAGTAACATTTAACGCTACCTGGGGGAGCACCTACCTCGTAGGTTAAAACTCAATAATTACAAACACGAATTTGGAAAATATGCATAGAGAATTTCATACAAGAATTTTCAAATAAGCCTAACAGGCATGACTCCCTATTAGTACTATAGTACAAATTTAATTTCACAAGGGAGAGCTTAAACACAAGAATTTTCATCACAAGGATCTCGTCCTTATATAACTTCCACCGCAGCTCGTAGCCCAATTTAAACATATCAATTTATATTAAAATATGAGGATCTCGTCCTCAGTTCTGAATCACAAGTAATATGCACATCGTGCCAATCGAAAATTTCCATTTTCTCCATTTAAATAATTTCGGTTACCCAAAATCACAACACATAATAAACCCCACACCGGTAGGGCATATAATTCATAATTTGTAATTAATTATCCAAATATTACATCAAAACTTACCGAAATGAGTACCATAAAGCCACCTTTAGCCTCACAGCTCTTATTAGTGACCAACACGGAATGATAGGCGTAGTTATCTCCATAAAATATCCCAAAAAGAGTAAACACATAAGTAGATTATAGAATTACGAAGCTCACTCATAAGTGGAGCACAATAGGATGACTCGTCTCGATACTCAGAATCGAATCAAGTTAAGGAAATTATTCCTTTAAATTAAATCGAGGTCATACCTGTAATGACACCATCTGATGTAGCGACCTCCGCCATACCATAAAATAATTTTATCAACAGCTGGGCCTCCACCTCTAGGACGCCTTCTACCCACCTATCCTCCACCCCTAACTGGTCGTATGGGTGGTGTAGTAACTGCAATGGGCACGTAGCCTGAGTGCTTTGATGAAATATATCTCTCCCAAGTCTGGGACAATTTTCTCATGATGTGCCTAGTATCACCGCATTCATAAGAACCCCTTTGCGGGTTTGGCTTCTCATACTGAGTATGTGCCAGATAACCGGAATAACCATTGTAGGAAATTCATGTCAGCGGTGCATTAAAAGAACTTACTGGAGTACCCCGAGTAATCCGATGTGCGAACTGGGCTGGCCGACTGCCCGAGTCCCCGTCATAATGATTTATACTCGCAGAGTAGAATCCACTGAATCCTCCAGAACCTCGAGACGTCTTGGTCTCCTCAGTTTCCTTTTTCCTCACCCCGAACACGTTCTAATAACTTGGAAATTTCTACCACTAGCGGAAATGAAGTATCAGCCTGTAGCTCCTAAGTCGTACAAAATTTTACGATCATAATTGAGTCCTTTAATGAGCCTATGGACTCGCTCTCTGGCTGTAGGAAGCAAAGTAAGAATATGGCGGGCTACTTATTGAACCTGATGGCATATTCTGACACCGTCATGGTGACCTTATGCAACCGTTCAAACCCTATGCGCCACGCATTATGGAGAGTCCGAGAAAAAACTCTTTCAAAAGCATTTCTGAGAACTGAGCCAAGTGGACGGTGTTGCATTGGCTGGTCTGCCCTCTCCATAGGCTTGCCACGAACACCGATGGAGAATTATCTCTCCCAAGGCCGATTTCTTCTTTGGGGTAACCCTCACCCCTATTTATACACAACGGTCACAAAAATAGAGCTCCATACAGACAAATCTTGGCATGAACCACATAGTCCAGAATCTCGTCAACCACTATACTTCCTCCGAAGCACCCCAAAATCTGCAACTATGACGTCCACGCTGAGTAGACCTTCTGTAAATTTAAAGTTGTTTCTCTAACTCCTTTGGTACTGATATAACACATGACCCCAAAATCCATCCATTGATAGTGGACTCCCCCAACTCGGCGCGAATTCATAGTTCACCACGTCCGATGATCCACAATATTAACCTTCACAGCTCGTATAAATTAACCAGATGCCAAGGTCCGTTGGGCCCCCCAAATGATTTACTGGGTGATCTCTCAATACGTCCGCATCTTCAGTTGGAACCACACGTTGAGGTAATGTTTGAGCATCTCTGGCTCCCTCGTAGTCCATCTGCGGCATCACAAACCGTCGATGCACAACTGATACCGAGTGCACAATGTCATACGCGAGTGGATACAAAGGAATATGAGATATATGTTTCAAGCTAAATCAGTGCCGCACGATAAGGAATGAAAGAAGTGGAGTTATTCCTAAACTCTGTAGCCTCTGGAAGATAAGTACAAACGTCTCTGTACCAATCCTTCAGACTCTACTATGCTTACTCGTGACTCGTGAGACCTATGTAACCTAGTGCTCTGATACCAACTGCCACGACCCGAAATTCCCATCTTCGGAACTGTGATGGCACCTAACATTTCACTTACTAGGCAAGCCAACGTTAGAATATAATTTGCCATTTTAACAAAATTTTAAATTTATTAATAACAAGGAAACAAATGCGGAAATAAAGTCTGAAATAAAGAGAATAATCCATAATAATCGCGATGTCTAAATACCATCCCAGAACTGGAGTCACAAGTTCACGAGCTTCTAGAATAATACAAATAAAGGTCTGAATAAAATTCAAGCTGTTTGAAATATAATACACAGTTGAGATAAGATAGAAGGGGACTTCAGCACTGCGAACGCTGTGCAGTTATACCTCAAATCTCCACTGGAAGCTGTATCCGTGCAAATCTACGGTATGCCACTGGGACCCACTCCAAAATCTTCACAAGAAGTGTAGAGTGTAGTATCAGTACAACCGACCCCATGTACTGGTAAGTGCCGAGCCTAACCTCGATGAAGTAGTGACGAGGCTATGACAAGACACGTACGTAATCAACCTGTACAAGTATATACAAATACAAAGTAGCAATGATACAATAAATAACAATTTATAAATTGGGAGGGAACATGCAAAGGGGAATGATATAATAATTTCAGCAGGAGATGTATCACTTAGCAGTCAATTAATTCATCAACAATAAAATAAGCAAATGATAATATGAAAATGGCACGACACCACCCTTCGTGCTTTTACTCTCATTTGGCACGGCATCACCCTTCGTGCTTTTACACTCTCTGAAAATGACACGGCATCACCCTTCATGCTTTTGCACTCACACATGGCACGGCAACACCTTTCGTGCTTTTACACTCACAAATGGCACGACAACACCCTTCGTGCTTTTACACTCACAAATGGCACGACAACACCCTTCGTGCTTTTACACTCACAAATGGCACGACAACACCCTTCATGCTTTTACACTCTTTCTTACCATGAAAATAATAATATAAATTCGAAAGAGTATTTAAATGCTGGGATATACACTTATCAATCAATTCAATACCAAAATACTGACTTCACCTTCTAAAATATTCAACAATAATTAAATGAATAATAATTTCACGAATAATGATCAAATAATCAATAATAAACTTAAGCAGGAATATCTTAATTAAATAGACAAATTATTCACAATAAACAAATTCCACCCGCATGCTTTGACTCAACCACAACGCATAAGTACTCGTCACCTCATATATACGTTGTACCCGCACATTGAATCATGTAGCAAATAGACAAATAAGTCCTACTCCCTCAAGTCAAGGTTAACCACGACACTTACCTCGCTTTGCAACCAAATTCAAGAATCCAATAAACCTTTGCCTCGCGAATTAGCATCCGGAATCCTCAAATCTAGTCATAAACAATTCAATATATTCAATAACATTTATTGGAATTAATTCCATAAGAAAATACTAATTTTCCAAAAAAATTCAAAATTTAGCTCAAAAATCGCCCGTGGGGCCCACGTCTTGAAATCCGACGAAATCCACAAAATCCAACAACCCATTCAATTACGAGTCCAACCATACTAGTTCCACTCAAATCCGACTTCGAATCGACATTCAAATTCCAAAATTTCATTTTATGAAATTTCT
This sequence comes from Nicotiana tomentosiformis, assembly GCF_000390325.3. Taxonomy (NCBI): domain Eukaryota; kingdom Viridiplantae; phylum Streptophyta; class Magnoliopsida; order Solanales; family Solanaceae; genus Nicotiana; species Nicotiana tomentosiformis. The sequence goes on along the minus strand of NC_090812.1, from coordinate 82,504,473 downwards.
ACAATTTCCCCCAAATTTCCATCTCAAAATACTAATTGGATGATGAAAACAATGATATATTCATGTATGTTAACCAAATCTGAGTTAGAATCACTTACTGATATATTCATGTATGTTAACCGAGCTCCCAAAATTCAAATGTGAAATAATACCCAAACCCTCGATTTTATAATACACAATCTGACCCCTTATTGTGCTGACCGCACAATTTCTGTGCGGTCCGCACATTCCAGGTTCTGCGGTTGCACTCCAAATTGTGCGGCCATAATTCAACACCCTACACTACTGGGCTTTAGTCAAATGCCCATAACATTCTCTACATATGTCCAAATGATGATTTGTTTACCTTTCTGGAAACTAGACACAAAGGGCTACAACTTTTATTTTTTAATCATCTCTGAATTCCTTGTGGATCAAAATATATAAGCTTCCGAAGCCGGACCATCGAACCTGTAGAACCCCTGATGTGCGGCCGCACACAAAATTGTGCGGTCCGCACTTTTCCTCTGGAGTGCGGCCGCACACAAAATTGTGCGATCCGCACTTGTCCTCTGCGGTCCGCACTTGTCCTCTGAAGTGCGGCCGCACTCAAAATTGTGCGGTCCGCACTTTTCCTTTGCGGTCCGCACCAGAACAATACTAGAGTGCCGAAATGCCAGGACATCGCTCAAAACTCACCCCGAAACTCACCGAGCCACTCGGGATCCCATTGAAATATACCAACAAGTTCCATAACATATCACGAACCTACTCGAGGCCTCAAATCACATCAAAACAACGAATCACACCTCAAATCAAAGTCTATGAACTTTGAACTTTCCAATTCTATATCTTATGCCGAAACACATCAAGTCAATCCGGAATGACTTCAAATTTTGTACACAAGTCATAAATGACATAACGGACCTATGAAAATTTTCAGAACTCGAATCCGACCCTGATATCAATAAAAGTCAATTTGTGGTCAAACTTTGAAATCTTTAAGCCTTTAGGCTTCTAGTTTTCGCCAACTGGCGATGATTTAAGTTAGGTACCTTCAAATTAAATTCTGGGCATATGCCCAAGTCCCAAATCACGATATGGATCTACCGGAACTGTCGAAATACTAATCCGAGTCTGTTTGCTCAAAATATTGACCAAAGTCAACTTAATTGAGTTTTAAAGCTCTATTTCACATTTTAATCCTTTTTCATATAAAAACTTTTCGAAAAATTATACGGACTACGCACGTAAGTCGAGGAATGATAAATAGTACTTTTTGAGGTCTTAGAACACATAATTAATTATCAAATTTAAAGATGACCTTTTGGGTCATCACAGAATATAATATCCACAACATAAGTTCTTATCATGGTAGAGCAACCAAATCATCAGAAGGAAACATACCCAAGGAACATCACCGATGATGAAGTCTTAGGTAAGATATCATCAAATTTCATATCTATAAACTATAAGTACATAATAGTATTATCTAACTAACATGACTAAATTTATTATTTTGCAGGTTCAGATGATGATGTTTGGTCAGTTTGAATTCACGTATTATGCTAATGTAATAACATATTGCGTCATTTTAATAATTGTAGCGTTATATATGATTGTTGTAGAATTTATATTTCTCTAATTAATTAAATTTGGTATCCTTTCATATAAAGAATTGACTAAAACTTCAGGTGTTATTATTCACATGCAACGCACGTTCATAGAAACTAGTATTATTATAAAAGCATGAATACAATATCGGTTTATAAAAATAACCTTATAATATTAAGCATAATAACTCATAATAAAAAGGACATAACCGAAATTCTAAATATTAGACTTACAATCCTATTAATTTTAGGACATAATACTACACGTTAGGAATCCTACATGATTACCTTTAGGAATCCAATTAGTATAATTACTTTCGGGCTGTCTAATTCATATAAAATTGAACAAGTAAATATCTTTAATCATGTAATCCTATTACTAATTTAATTTGAAAAAGTATTATAATGTTCTACTATTACTTATTTAATTTGAGAATGTATTATATTGTCCAAATCCATTTAGAACAAAGAGAGCCTATATTATTATAAAAGCATAAATACAATATTAATATACCAAAGTAGCATTAAAATATTAAATGGAAGAACTCATAGGGAAATGATATAACTGCAATAACCTATTTTTTTGGACTACGATACCCTTTATGCTAATTTTAAATATTTAAGATTTTAAAATTAATAAAATTTGGTCTAATAAATTCTTATATAAAATATATAGGAAGCTTTATAAAATTAATTTCATAAGAATTGTCACGACCCAAAATCCACTATTGGTCGTGATGACGCCTAGTGCCACCGTCAGGCAAGCCAACATTGATTAATCAACTTAGTTACTCATTGTATTACTTTTGAAATCATAATTTCCATTAACTAAACCGTATGAAATAAAATTTATTGGGTGAAAATGATAATAATTACGTGAAATACCATACTAAACATCCAGTAGGAACCCCCAAAATCTGGTGTCACAAGTGCATGGGTATTTACTAAGGAGTACAGTAATAATACAATATATGTCTATAATGTAAATAAGACAAGCTAAAATAAACGGTACGATGGAGACTCTGTGGACTGAAATGCGTAGCCTAGGATACATATCACATGAAGTCTCCTCGATAGCTGAACCTACGCGCCAAGATGATCATCAAATGGACCTGGCAGATCCTGCTCATTTAGTGCAGAAGTGCAGCATGAGTACGTAAATCAATGTGTACCCAGTAAGTATCTAGCCTAACCCCAGAGAAGTAGTGACGAGGGATCGACATCGACACTTACTAGAGGTTCAATAAAACAATATAGTAAAGCATATGCAGATATGAAGCACATAACGATAATGGGATAAATCTGTAAGTTACAAAATCTTCCAAATATTTCGTTTAAAGTATGGTTTTTCTCAATCTTGTGTTCTACCTTAAAAACTCAGAAAAATGTCAAGTACCAATATCAAATGAATAAGGAATACCATATAAAATGACGGGCATAAGTGGAAAATAATCTCGTGAATACTCGGACTACCAGCGATATAACGCACGACTATGTCGAGATCGTTCGGCCCGATCCAGAATAATGTGTACACTGTCGAGGGTCGAGCTGCACGAACCATAAGTGCATCTATTATACTTCCGAGGCGTTCGCCCGCTCCACAAGAAAGGAAGGAAATTATCGAATTACGAGACACATGCTTACTATACAGCTGTAATGACCCGACCGGTTGTTTTGAGCATTTACGCTCCTTTCAACTATTTGAAGTCTTGAATAACTTCCTACTAGGTATTATGACTTGTGTGAATTGTCGGTTTTGGTTTTAAGGTATTTCGGAGTTAGCTTGGAAGAATAAATTTCATGTTGGAAGCTTAAGTTGAAATAGTTGACTGGATGTTGACTTATGTGTAAACGACCCCGGAATAGAGCTTTGATGATTTAAATAGCTTCGTATGATGATTTTGGACTTAGGAGTGTGTCCGGGAAATTGTTTGGAGGTCCGTAGTGGAATTAGGCTTGAAATGGTGAAAGTTGAATTTTTAGGAAGTTTGACCGGGGAGTTAACTTTTTGATATCGGGGTCGGAATCCAGTTCTTAAAATTTTCATAGTTCCGTTATGTCATTTATGACTTGTGTGCAAACTTTGAGGTCAATCAGAATTGATTTGATAGGTTTCGGCAGTGAATGTAGAAGTTGGAAATTCTTAAGTTCCTTAAGCTTGAATTGGGGTTTGATTCATGGTTTTGGCATTGTTTGATATGATTTGAGGTTTTGACTAAGTCCGTATGATGTTATAGGACTTGTTGGTATGATTTGACGGGTCCCGAGGGGCTTGGGTGCATTTTTTTGGATCATTGGTTGAGAGACTAGTAAGGTTAAAAAATTTGGGAGTTTAACCATGGTCAATATCGGGTCAAGACGACCTCTTTTTAGTGTTTTGAGTTCGCGAGCAGCTCCGTAGCATGTTTTATGATTGAAATTCATATATAGTTTGTGTCCGGGAGGTTTATGGTGAGTTTCGGATGGTTAATAGATCAAAATTTGGACTTTAACAGCTACTGGAAATTTATGTTGATGAAAAAATCGAGGTCATGAAAATTGAGGTCATAAAGGCCAAGGACCGAAGACCGAATACCGAAGGCCGAGGGCCTGAACAGAACTGTAAGTTATAAAGCAGGGGACTTCGTCCCATTTTTAATTTTTGTCAAATTGGAGCTTGGGGAGAGGCGATTTTTGGGAGGTTTTCATAGAAAACATCGGGGTAAGTGTTCTTAACTCAATTATGGTTAGATTACTCAAATCCATCATTTGTTTTCACCATTTAATTAGTGTTTTGAGATTGAAATTTGGGAAAATTTTAGAAATTTCATAGAAACAAATTTTTGGGATTTCGGTATCGATTCAGAGTCATATTTGAGTGAAACTATTATGGTTGGACTCGTAATTGAATGGGTTGTCAGATTTTGTGAGGTTCACCGGATTCCGAGACATGGGCCCCACAATGATATTTGGAGTGTAATTTCGGATTTTTATGGAAAATTAGCGTTTTCTTATAGAATTAATTCCAATAAATTTTATTGACTGAATTGAATTATTTATGGCTAGATTCGAGGCGTTTGGAGCCAATTCACAAGGCAAAGGCATACCAGAGTAAAGAATTACACAGTTTGGAGTAAGTAACACTTCTAAACTTGGTTCTGAGGGTATGAATCCCCGAATTTGGTATGATATAAATTGTTTGGAGGTGATACTCACGATAGGTGATGAACACATGGACGTGCACCATATACATTATATCTTGAATAAATCCTGTGCAGTTGTATGATTAATGAATCATGTTATTACTTGAACATTCTCTATGTGTTAGAGAAATTGAGCTGAGGCTCCTATTAAAGATCATGTTTAGGCTACGTGCCAATATTTTGGGACCCATGGGGTCGTGTTGCTGTTGAATTAATTGTTCAAAAATATACATTTCACACTCAGTAACAATTTTCCATTGTGAGGATATTTATGGGATTGAGCTGCGCAACGCAGCAGGCCATAATGGCTTTATACATTATTATTATATGGATCGGGGCTGCCCGCCTGCAACAGGCCTTATAGGCTTTACTATTTTATGAATCGGGGCTGTCCGCCTGCAGCAGGCCTTATAAGCTTTACTATTTTATGGATCGGGGTTGCCCGCCTGCAGCAGGCCTTATAGGCTTTGTTATTATACGGATCGGGACTGCCCGCCTGCAGAGAGTGTAGATGATTATGTATATTCGGGATGGATTTCCCAGGGCATGGACTTGCCTTACTCATTTGTATTGTAATGAGTTTACCTGGACATGGATCTTGTCCGTATCATTTATATTTGGGGATAAATTATCCCAGGGCTGGATTGGCCTTATATGGTACTAGGTTACTGACTGTTAGTCGATGTGTATTTATATACGGGTTGGAACACCCCTGCACTGGATTGGCCATAAATAGTACCGAGTGACCGGATAATTTATGACCAGTACTTACATGAGGTCTTTTTACTTAGATGTCATATTCTTCATATCATGCAGTATTGATCTATTTCACTTGTATTGAGTTTAACTATTAAATTTGAAAGCATGTCTACGTTTTGTACCTTTATTTATACTGGACTGTACCTGCGGAGCTCGTCATTGCTTTCATCCCAAAGGTTAGTCTTGTTACTTATTGAGTTAGTTGTACTCATACTACATTCTGCACCTTGTGTGCAGATCCAGGTGCTTCCGGATATGACAGCTGTTAGAATTCAGAGTTCTTTTCGTTGGAGACTATCAAGGTAGCTGCTTGAAGACCGCAGACTTGATTCCCTTCCTGTTTAGTTATTGTACTGTTCTATATTTCAGACAGTGATTTTTTTTTCAGTCAGACTTTGTATTCATTTAGATGCTCATGTACTCAGTGACACCGGGTTTTGGGAGTGTCATATATGTATTTGTGAGATTTGTTCCGCTGAATTTAATTATTTGATTTTCAAACTTTAAAGATATGGTTGTTTATTGATATTGTCGGCTTACCTAGTATCGAGATAGGCGCCATCACGACAGGTGAGATTTTGGGTCGTGACAAGTTAGTATCAGAGCCTAGTTTACATAGGTCTCACGAGTCATGAGCAGGTTTAGTAGAGTCTTGCGGATCGATACGGAGACGTCTGTACTTATCTTCGAGAGGCTGCAGAACCCTTAGGAAAAATTTCACTTTCTTGTATTCTATCGTGCGAATTTGTTGATTCTAGAAACTAAATTTCTGTTATTCTATTCTCTTAGAGATGGTGAGGACACGTACTACTGAGTCAGACGGTCAGCCACCGGTTAGGGCCGCGAGAGGTCGGTGTCGTGGTAGAGGCCGGGCCGAGGTAGAGGTCGAGGTGTAGCTCATACCATAGTGGGACCAGCACATGTAGTACAATCAGTTGCACCAGCTCAGGAACCAGCTTTGCCCATTGAGATTCCAGGCCTTCAGGAGACTTTGGCCCAGATATTAACAGTTTGCACTGGCCTCGCTCAGGTGGTTTCGGCTCAGGCCGCACCTACCACTTCGCAGGCTGGGGGAGGTACTCATACCCCTATTGCCCGTACTCCAGATCAGGTAGTACAGGGACTTTAGATACCGGGGGCACTACCAACCCAGCCCGTTATAGCCACTCAGGCCCTGGTAGTCCCTGTTATGTTAGATGATGAGCAGAGAAGACTTGAGAGATTTGAGAGGCTTCGACCTCCACCATTTAGCGGTGCTGAGTCATAGGATGCTTAGGGTTTTCTGGATAAGTGCCAAGGGATGCTTCGGACAGCAGGTATTCTGGAGACAAGTGGGGTCTCGTTCACTACTTTTCAGATTTCTGGGGCTGCCTTCAGATGGTGGGAGGCTTATGAGAGGCGCAGGCCGATTGCTGCAGTACCACTTACATGGAAGGAGTTCTCCATTCTCTTTTTGGAGAATTTTGTGCCACAGTCTCGCAGAAAGGAGCTGCGCAGATAGTTTGAGCAGTTACGTCAGGATGGTATGTCCGTGACACAGTACGAGATGAGATTTTCTGAGTTGGCTCGTCACGCAGTTTGGTTGGTTCCCGCTGATAGGGAGAGGATTAGGAGGTTCATTGATGGCTTCATGTATCAATTGAGGTTTCTTATGACTAGGGAGAGGGTATCTGGTGCCACTTTTGACGAGGTGGTTGACATTGCTCGACATATAGAGGTGGTCCGTAGCCAAGAGCGTGGTGACAGGGAGGCTAAGAGGCCCCGAGGTTCGGGTAGTTTTGGTGGGGGTACCATCTAGTTCACCGTGGTGCATCATCCAGCCATGCTTCATACAGTTCTCATCAGAGTCAGTCATCTCTCAGTGCACTTCCAGCCCCCAGTACGCTCCGTGCACCATCAGTTCAGGGATCATATGTACCAGGTCCTTCTGGTAGTTATTCTGGTTCCCGAGGTCTGCCTCAGAACTCGCCACCATTCTTCGAGATGGAGTGCTATGAGTGTGGAGATCTGGGCCATGTGAGGAAATATTGTCTCCGCCATACGCGAGGTCCGGTTCAGCAGAGGAGTCAGGCTACTACTTCTGCACCAGTTGCTCCACCACCCGCTCAGCCAGCACAGGGTGTAGCTCAGTCAGCTAGGGGTCGCCCAAGAGGGGGAGGCCGATCCGGTGGCGGTCAGGGCTGATTCTATGCTTTTCCTGCCAGACCAGATGTTTTTGCTTCAGATGCAGTGATCACATGTATTGTCTCAGTGTGCCATAGGGAGGCATCTATATTATTTGACCCTGATTTCACATATTCGTATGCTTCATCATATTTTGTTCATTTTCTGGATATGCCCCGTGAGTCCTTAGTTCCACCTGTTCATGTATCTACGCCGATGGGCGATACTATAATTGTGTACCGGGTGTATCAGTCGTGTATGGAAATTATTGGGGGACGAGACCATAGTTGATCTTTTATTGCTTAGTATGGTCAATTTAGATATTATCTGGGTATGGTGAGATATCGAATGTTTTGTTATATGGCCTTGGACCAAGTGGGGGAGTCTACTATCAACAATTTGATTACGTGATTATATGTGGTATTAGTTTCGTTCCGAGGTACACTTGTGGATTAGTTATGACTTGTATAGGTTGAGATCGGGGATGATTTGAGTAAGAAAATTTCTATAATGTGGGTTATATTACACTTTATGAAAAATCATGAGGTGATTAAATTGTTATTTTGAAGGATATAGTGCACACGAAGTATGAGTTTGATTGGTGGTGTAAAGGCAGAGTTACTCCGTTGGGGGCTGTTGTGCTGGGGAGGGGGGGTTATGTCTTTTGGCCCGTTCGGGCGGTGCAATTTAGATTTGAGCATAGTGGGTGACTTTCAAAAGGGTTATAATGAGATTATCGTGCTTGTCACTTGATAGATGTGGTGTGTTCTGATGGATTTAGATTTATATGTACGAGGTGGCAGTTCATTCTTGAAAGGAAGATCACGAATTCTGAATGGAATGGTCAATGTTATATATTTAGGTGAATGTTATAGTTGCTCAGTAATCCCTGAGAAGGGTGTGCGGTTAAAAGGAGCATTATGTTTTGAGTTACAGATGTTCATTGGTATTACGGTACTCTCCTGGTTGATAGACTGTTGATATTCAAATGATTGATATTATTGGCACGTGAGTTGTCCGTGCGGGTTCAGATATTGATACTATAGCACGTGAGTTGTCCGTGCGAGTGATGTTCATGTGAGCTCTAGAAGAGCTGGTTACTGTTATTAAATTTGTATATATTGGTTCTACTATATATAGTGAGCTTATAGCATTACAGTTGTGGTGGTGCTTGTTGAACTTACAATACGGTTCTCTACTTTGAGACATCTTCCATTTTGGATATGAGGTTGCGCAGTTGTGGATTGAGTTGTATTGGTGTGGCATGTCAATAGGATAGTTGTGTTTAATAATATAAGGTCATTGGATCTAGAACGGATACTATCATGTTTTATTCCGGTATATTGGGAGGATAATGTTGAAAGTCGGCTTAGAAAGTGATTATGGTTCTGGTTGGGGCGAGAGAGCTCCATGACTTGTTGCTTTGATAAGGGGTCATGAGATTTTTGCATGTTTCTTTTATTATCAGCAGTGTACGAAGGTTTTGGAACGAGGTTTGGCTTGATATGAGGTTTAATACTTGTACTTGGTTGGTTTGGAGTAATTACTGTGATCGGGAATGGTGCTGCAAGCATGTGAGTTGTGTAGTATGTAATGTGATTATATCTGGGGTTATGGCTATGGCTTGATACAGCTTGTTCAGACTTATACGGTGTGTGAGATTTAGATCTTGGAAAGAATTCTGGGTGTTAGAAATTGGGCTCCAAGTTTTGGGCTAACGTTAAATTAATGATTTTTAGTTGTGTTATGTTGTGAGGCCTATATAGAATAGGGTGACGTGGGATCACCCCCAGGTATATGCATGGTAAGGAGGAATAGTGATATAAAGGCTTAGGAACAATTCTTGGCACGTTCGAGGACGAACATATGTTTAAGTGGGGGAGATTGTAACGACCCGACCGGTCGTTTTGAGCATTTACGCTCCTTTCAACTATTCGAAGTCTTGAATAACTTCCTACTAGGTATTATGACTTGTGTTAATTGTCGATTTTTGTCACGACCCAAAATCCAACTAGTCATGATGGCACCTAACACAACCCGCTAGGTAAGCCAACTTTCAATTATCCAATTCCAATAATAGTTATTAAAACAATTTAAGTGAATAAAGATCTTAATCTTATATAATCCCCAAGAACTGGTAGTACAAATCATGAGCTTCTAAGAATAGAGTATGCAAAGCGGAAATGAAATAAATAGATAGTTTGTTTGAATAATATATAAACAGAGTTGTCATAAATCTAAGGCTACCCAGAACAAGAGGCAGCTACAACAGGAATGCAGGTACATCTTCAAATCCCGCAACCATCGAGCACATAAAAAAAACAGTCAACATCTGCACGCAATGCGCAGAAGTGTAGTATCACTACAACCGACCATGTACTGAATAAGTAACAAACCTAGCCGTAGGTTGAAAGTAGTGACGTGCTTCCACCAAGGTCGGGTCCAAAACCAATAGTCCACAACAATCCATAACAACATAAAGCAAATAATACCAGAAGTAACTCAGGGATAAAATACTCAGCCAAATCGTGATTTCAAAAATAGTAGTTCTTTCTTTCAAATACATCAGTGAAAACCCAAATCGTTTGCTGAAGTTGCCAATAATGTGAATAGTTCGAAAACAATAAATCTCTCCAAAAATCTTTTCAATAATAAATAAGATGTTTCATTTTCCTTCCGGATAACCCGTGTAAAACAAATGCATCACTATGCCCATCTGTCAAAATGTGTGAGAAATCATGAATGATGTGATATTGTATAGCATGAGGAAAAATACATCTCTATGCCTGTATGTCATGTGTGCATGCCAATGCGATGCAACTCAGTGATAAAATCATAAACAGCCCCTCGGGCAGAACATCACTCATATACAGCCCCTCGGGAAAACCTCACAGTCACTCGTGCCACTCGGGCATACCTCACAATCACTCTTGCCACTCGGGCATACCTCACAATCACTCTTGCCACTCGGGCATACCTCATAATCACTCTTGCCACTCGGGCATGCCTCATAGTCACTCAGCACTCTCACTCAGTAGGTACCTGCGCTCACTAGGGTTGTGTATAGACTCCCGAGGGGCTCCTTCAGCCCAAGCGCTATAATCTGCACGGACAACTCACGTGCTGCACGGACAAATCACGTGCTATAATAATAAAGTATGCTGCAGGCGGGCAACCCTGATCCACACTCATCCTCACAATCAGGCCCTCGGCCGATATCAAACATGCTGCGGCGTGTAGCCCGATCCCATAAATATGCAACATGCTGCGGCGTGCGCCCCGATTCCATAAATATCCTCACAAATCAGGCCCTCGGCCTCACTCAGTCATCAATCTCTCCAGTCTCTCTGGCTCACAATGTCATGAAAAAATAGTCCAAAAATGATGATATGATGTATCAATAAATAACAATAGAGACTGAGATATGATATGCAATGAAATGAATATGACTGAGTATGAATTTTCAATTTAACACAATAATTCATAGCAATATGACCTCTGTGGGTCCCAATAATACTGGCACATAGCCTCAACATGATTTTTAATATGTTTTTAGCTCAATTTCTTTAACACATAAAACCACATGGAAAATGCCAAGATTATTTAACTATAAAATTCCACAGAAACAATTATGTCACAATTTCTATAGTGCACGCCCACACGCCCGTCACCTAGCATGTGCGTCACCTCTCAACAATTCACAAAATACATATATTCAGGGTTCATACCCTCAACTCCAAGATTAGAAGAGTTACTTACCTCGAACAGGCCAAATCCAATGTCGAGCAAGCTAAGCAATGCTCCAGAAATTTCATTCTGCGCGTATCAACTTCCAAACGGCTCGAATCTAGTCACAATAATTTGACTCACTCCACACAATTTATAAGAATTAATTCCATATCAAAATGCTAATATTTTCCATAAAATCCGAAATTACGCCCCTAAATCATCCGTGGGGCCCACAACTCGAAATCCGATGAGAATCACAAAATACGACAACCCATACAATTACAAGTTCAACCATACTAATTTTACTCAAATCCGACTCCAAATCGGTATTCAAACTTGAAATATTCGTTTTGTGATATTATAGAAATTTCCTTCTATTTCTCTTGAAGATTCAATAATCTTACACAAAAAATGAAGATTAATTCATGGAATATAATCACAAGGGAGTTAAGAACACTTACCCCAAGTTGTGTGGAAAATTTTCTCTCCAAAATCGCCCAAATCGAGCTCCAAAATGTCCAAAACGAGAAAAAATTTCGGAACCCTCGTTTTTAACACTGCCAAGGCATTTCCGCACCTGCGGTGCCTGGGCTCGCACCTGCGCATCTACTTTTGCGGACAAAAATGCGCGCCTGCGAAAACAGCCAACCTTCCAAAACCTCGCATCTGCGGGCTCGCAGATGCGCATTCCCCTTCGTACCTGCGGTCGCCTCGCGCTAGCCCCAGTCCGCATCTGTGCCAACACCTTCGCACCTGCGGCCTCGTAGATGCGGCAAATTCCTCACACCTGCGAGCACGGCCCAGTTCCACACTTGGCCGCTTCTGCGACTGATCTCGCGCACATGCAGCTTCGTACCTGCGATCAAAAGCTTCGCAGGTGCGATCACACCAGTAGGCAGCAGCCCCAGCATTTCCTTAAGTCCAAATTTGATCTGTTAACCATCCGAATCTCACCCGAGCCCCCTCGGGACCCTTTCCGAACATACCAATAGGTTCCATAACATAACACGGACCTACTCGAGGCCTCAAATCATACCTAACAACCTCAAAAATACGAACTACACACGGATTCAAGCCTAATAAATTTCCAAATTTCCGAATTTTACAAACGACGCCGAAATCTATCAAATCACGTCTGATTGACCTCAAATTTTGCACACAAGCCACATTTTACATTACAGACCTATTCAAATTTTCGGAATCGGATTCCGACCCCGATATTAAAAAGCCAAACCCCCTGTCAAACTTCCCAAAAATTCAACTTTCGGCAATTCAAGCCAAATTCCACTACGGACCTCCAAATAATTTTCCGAACACGCTCCTAAGTCCAAAATCACCATACAGAGCTATTGGAATCATCAAAATTCGAATCCGAGGTCATTTACACATAAGTCCGCATCCGGTCACTATTTTAACTTATGCTTTAAACCTTGGAACTAAGTGTTCTAATTCCTTCCAAAACCTCACTGGACCCGAACCAATTATCCCGGAAATTCACACAACAACTATAAAGTACAATTTGAGAAGTAAATGGGGAAACAGGGTTGTAATACTCAAAACGACCGGCCGGGTCGTTACATTCTCCCCCACTTAAACATACGTTCGTCCTCAAACGTTCCAAGCCATCAAATCACTGTTCCATCTTACCACACACGTACTCGAGGGTGAACCCACGTCACCCTATTCCATATAGGCTTGACAACACAATACAATTGAAATCATTGATTTAACTTTAGCCCTTAAACCTTGGAATTTAATTTCCAACCTTTAAAATTTCTTTCAAGACACGAATCTTACATTTACACACTGTATGAGTTTGAACAAGCTGTATCAAGCTATAACCATAACCACAGATATAATCAACCAACATATTACATAACTCGCATGCTCGTAGCACCATTTCTGATCGCAGTGACTACTCCAAAACCAACCGCATACTAATATTAAACCCATATCGAACCAAACCTCATCCCAAAACCTTCGTACACTGTTGATAATAAAAGAAACATGCGAAATTTCATGACTACTTACCAGATCAACAAGTCACGGAGCCCTCTCGCCCCAACCAGAACCATAATCCTTTTCTGAGCCGACTTTCAATATTATACTCCCGAATATATCGAAATCAAACCTGATAGTACCCATTCTAGGTCCAATGACCTTATATTACTAAACATAACTGTTCCACAGACATACCGTACCAATATAACTCGGAGCCACAACCCGTGCCATCCATGCACCAATACGCAACATTCAAATGTACCCAGTCATGGAAAATGACTCAAATGAGAGAACTGCCCCACCATATTAACAAGTACTGCCACAACGAAACGCTGAAAATTCATCATACACCGTAGAACCATCACCTAATTCTAACACGAGGTTCATGTTATATACTCCGAGCCACCCTGTTCCGAATTTATAATGACAGAGAGGCAAATGACAAAAATACCACACAAAACCTGAAAGGACATAACCATTACGCTATCGATCATGCAATACACCAAGTACTCATCACACTCAAATTTCGCTATAAAGCTCAAATAGAACCGCACCATCTGTGCACATAACCAATGAATCACAACTCTTCGTGGCATAAATGAGTAACTCACAGATCATTTGAGAACACGAATAAGTTTAACATCAACCAAATGACACATCCCTCAATAATAGCAGTATGGAGCCAACCATTCCGGCTCGGTGTAAAATACACCTCTTAATTGGGCCTATCTATGGACCCCCAAATCAACTCGGGTTACCCACAAATAGATAAGAATCCCTCCGAGAATCCATAATGACTGAATCATAACATATTTTATCATCTGGCTAGCTCCGACCATAACTGCACAGTCCACAACCATGAAACAATCTGCTCCTGGGAACTCCCAATCTCCAAATCTATAGAACACATGAATCACCATATTTGATTCCATCACCACCGCCCGAATGCCTAACACCTCTCTCATACACGATCATCCCACGAGAAATACTTTGAAAGTTCTTCCGTACCACTTGACAAAATTTGAATATCAGCAGTCTATCAACCATGTGAGTACCGCAATACTAATTTATACATCCGTAAGTCAAAATACAATGCGCCTTCTGAAGTCCGCCCCTTTCTCATACAACACCAAGTAGTAATAGTATTCATCTAGTTATTTGAAACCGTCCATGTTGTCCAACATTCGTTACCTTCACTTCAAGACTGTACTTCCACCTTGTACATGAAAATCTAGCTTTCGTACAACACATAACATCTATCTTGCCATCATGTGAAAAGCACAAGAATCTTATTATCAACTTTGAGTCACCAATAATTTACATACCATTTTAGTTAGAAACCTTTCTCTTGCTTCCTTCCAGGAGGAAATCACAATACACAACACGTTTTCCACGCCGGTAGAAACCATAAAGATTACTTTGGAATCCATTTGCATATAATCAAGCCCTTAAAACTAAATTCCTCTAACTCGACCAAGCCACGCAAGTCACCAAATCCAGGTGTATTGCCACAAAGCACCTGTAGAAAATCCCCACATCATAAGCACCCAAAGAATAGATCATACCCATTACCATACTGATCCAACCTACTACCCAACAACAACAACAACAACAACAACAACAACAACCCAGTAAAATCCCACTAATGGGGTCTGGGGAGGGTAGTGTGTACGCAGACCTTACCCCTACCCCAAAGGAGTAGAGAGGCTGTTTCCGAAAGACCCTCGGCTCAAAAAACAAAAAAGACAAAAGGACAAAAAGGGAGACAATATTAGTATCACAACAACAATCATAGGATAAATAGGAACATCATGAAATCCAGAAGAAAGATGCAAAGCAAAGGGAGACAATATTAGTAAATATTAGTATCACCACAACAGTCATAAGAAAAATAGGAACACCATGAAATCTAGAAGAAAGATGCAAAGTAAAAGCGATAGCTAGTAAATAGGACATGCACTGAAAAAGCGAAATAGTAAGCCACAACATTCCCACTAGCTATCTTAGACAAAAACCCTACATGGCTAGTCCCACCATGGTATGAAGTAAGGCACGACTCAACTACCTCATAACCTACAACCCTAATACTCGACCTCCATATCTTCCTATCAAGTGTCATGTCCTCGGAAATCTGGAGCCTCGCCATATCCTGCCTGATCACCTCTCCCCAATACTTCTTAGGCCGCCCTCTACCTCTTCTCGTGCCCTCCGTAACTATCTGCTCAAACCTCCATACCGGAGCATCTGGGCTTCTCCTTTGAACATGTCCGAACCATCTAAGCCTCGCTTCCCGCATCTTGTCATGAATGGGAGACACATGCACCTTCTCCCGAATATCATCATTCCTAATCTTATCTATCCTAGTGTGCCCGCACATCCACCGCAACATCTTCATTTCTGCTACTTTCATCTTCTAGATATGTGAGTTCTTAACAGGCCAACACTCAGCCCCATACATCATGGCCGGTCTAACCACCGCTTTATAAAACTTACCTTTGAGTATCGGTGGCACTCTCTTGTCACACAGGACTCCAGATGCTAACCTCCACTTCATCCATCCTACCCCAATACGGTGTTTGACATCCTCATCGATCTCCCCTCCCCCCTGGATAACCGAACCAAGGTACTTGAAGCTGCCTCTACTCGGGATGACCTGCGAATCAAGCCTCACATCCATGCCTACTTCCCCTGGCTTAGCGCTGAACTTACACTCTAAGTATTCCGTCTTCGTCCTGCTCAGCTTGAAACCCTTAGACTCAAGAGCCTGTCTCTAAACCTCCAGCCTCTCGTTAACACCGGCTCGCGACTCATCAATCAGAACTATGTCATCGGCGAATAGCATGCACCATGGCACATCCCCTTGAATATGGTGTGTTAACGCGTCCATCACCAGGACGAATAAGAACGGGCTGAGCGCATAACCTTGGTGTAACCCCATTACAACCGGAAAATGCTCAGAGTCGCCTCCTACTATCCTAACCCGAGTCTTAGCCCCATCATACATATCCTTAATCGCCATAATGTAGTGAGCCGACACACCTTTTGCCTCCAGGCATCTCCAGAGAATTTCTCTAGGAACCTTGTCATACGCTTTCTCTAGGTCAATATACACAATGTGCAGATCCTTCTTCCTCTCTCTGTATAGTTCCACCAACCTTCTAACAAGGTGTATAGCTTCTGTAGTCAAATGACCCAGCATGAACCCGGACTGCCAACCTACTATCCAGTTGTCCTATTTTCTCTGAGTCCCTTCTGAATTTGTCTTTAGATTGATACTTCTTCTTGCTAAAATACCATGATCTTTAACCACAACTCACCCTACAAACCTTAGCATAGAACTACAAACGCCCTACGGCCCATATGCAACTGTATTCTTCTTAAGAACCTTCAAAAATAGCACAACTATATCACTCACTCTGAGAATACCTTATGTGAATTTGAAATTGTTCTTCTTACCTTCCTTACACAAAAATGTAAAATCCATAGTCATATAGAATTTTTGCAAGTCCAGGCACCATCAAACGCAAATATCAGATTTTTATCCATACACAAGTCCGGAAACATTCTCAATTGCTATATATAATTCTCAAACCCACTAGAATTTTCTCGGGAGTCACCCACTTTGCTCAAATCTAATTGCACCGCTTAACTGGGCCAAAAGACACGTGCCTCATTAGCACCACAACACTCAAAGAAGTAACTCTACTTTAACACCACATATCAAATTCATACTCCGTGCGCACTACATCATTCACCAATAACAACTCACTCATCCCACGATTTTTCATATACTCATCTGTGCAATATAATCTGTAACCAGGAATTTTCCTTATTCGAGTCATTTTCGAACTCCACCTCTGCAAGTCATCACTGATTCCCAAGTATACTTTAGACCCAAACAAAATTTGACACATACCCATGAATTGATTTGTCTATAGCAGGTTTCCCCACTTGGCTCAAAGCCATAGATTAAAACACTCCATAATTCACAATACCCATACCCTATATTGTCATAATACCGTAGTTAGGGGCTCATGCAATGCCAACCATAAAAATACCCCAAATCATCCGCTAAGATCGCAATCATTCTCTTAATACTCAAGTCGACTTTCTCAGCCAAATTCGAATTCAAATATCCACACATATGCCCCACTGGCAAAAAAGAAACCCTCCACTCATATTACAAGGAACACACCTACGTAGATTACTCTCCAGGAGATAACCCACCCCCTAGTCTCAAATTGGCATCTTGTTATATCTTTTTGCAGCCATAATTTCTATGCAATCACTAAATCTTTATGAGTCCAAAATCGTTAACCAGACCTGAGAGTTTAATTTGTCCCACAATTTAACAACGTGAAAGATCTTTCAAAACATTCACACTCGAGACTGTACGTCACATCAAATCAAAATTCAAGCATCTAATGGCCTTCCCTTTACACATGAAGGAAACTTTTCTCATTATGTTCAAATCGTCTTAACACATCCCGCGGTCACATCATACCCATCATACCGCCATTTCACCGCTCATCGAACCACAAATTTCACTGTAGGGTCATCACCGGACATATGAGTCCAATTGTACAAATTACAACTAAAGCTACCGAGCTTAAGCTGCGATCTAACCATGGCCTCAAGTCCTCCAGACTGGCCCACCACTAAAACACAGAATACTTACCTCGAACCTCGTTCATAGAATTACAAGCCGGCGATGCACAACTGATACTGAGCGCTCATGTGCACATATGAATACGTGGAAGGAATTGAAAGAGTTTATGTCTCAAGCTGAATCAATCTTGCACGATAAGGAAAGAAAGATGGGAAGTATATATCCTAAATGCCCTGTAGCCTCTTGAAGATAAGTATGGACGTCATCATACCGATCCGCAAGACTCTACTAGACACTTGCTCATGACTTGTAGAACCTATGAACCTAGAGCTCTGATATCACCTTGTCACGACCCAAAATCCAGCTAGTCGTGATGACACCTAACCCAACCCGCTAGGTAATCCAACTTTCAATTATCCAATTTCAATAATAGTTATTAAAATAATTTAAGTGAATAAACATCTTAATGTTATACAATCCCCAAGAACTGGTAGTACAAATCATGAGCTTCTAAGAATAGAGTATACAAAGCAGAAATGAAATAAATACATAGTTTGTTTGAATAATACATAAACAGAGCTGTTATAAATCTAAGGCTACCCGGAACAAGAGGCAGCTACAGCAGGAACGTAGGTACATCTTCAAATCCCACAACCATCGAGCACATCAAAAACAACAACCAACATCTGCACGCAATGTGCAGAAGTATAGTATCAGTACAACCGACCCCATGTACTGAGTAAGTAACAAACCTAGACGTAGGTTGAAAGTAGTGACGAGCTTCCACCAAGGTCGGGTCCAAAACCAATAGTCCACAACAATCCATAACAACATAAAGCAAATAATACCAGAAGTAACTCAGGGATAAAATACTCAGCCAAATCGTGATTTCAAAAATAGTAGTTCTTTCTTTCAAATACATCAGTGAAAACCCAAATCGTTTGCCAAAGTTGCCAATAATGTGAATAGTTCGAAAACAATAAATCTCTCCAAAAATCTTTTCAATAATAAAAAATATGTTTCATTTTCCTTCCGGATAACCCGTGTAAAACAAATGCATCACTATGCCCATCTGTCAAAATGTGTGAAAAATCATGAATGATGTGATGTTGTATAGCATGAGGAAAAATACATCTCTATGCCTGTATGTTATGTGTGCATGCCAATGCGATACAACTCAGTGATAAAATCATAAACAGCCCCTCGGGCAGAACATCACTTATATTCAGCCCCTCGGGCAAACCTCACAGTCACTCGTGCCACTCGGGCATACCTCACAATCACTCTTGCCACTCGGGCATACCTCACAATCACTCTTGCCACTCGGGCATACCTCACAATCACTCTTGCCACTAGGTCTTCCGTACCACTTGACAAAATTTGAATATCAGCAGTCTATCAACCATGTGAGTACCGCAATACTAATTTATACATCCGTAAGTCAAAATACAATGCGCCTTCTGAAGTCCGCCCCTTTCTCATACAACACCAAGTAGTAATAGTATTCATCTAGTTATTTGAAACCGTCCATGTTGTCCAACATTCGTTACCTTCACTTCAAGACTGTACTTCCACCTTGTACATGAAAATCTAGCTTTCGTACAACACATAACATCTATCTTGCCATCATGTGAAAAGCACAAGAATCTTATTATCAACTTTGAGTCACCAATAATTTACATACCATTTTAGTTAGAAACCTTTCTCTTGCTTCCTTCCAGGAGGAAATCACAATACACAACACGTTTTCCACGCCGGTAGAAACCATCAAGATTACTTTGGAATCCATTTGCATATAATCAAGCCCTTAAAACTAAATTCCTCTAACTCGACCAAGCCACGCAAGTCACCAAATCCAGGTGTATTGCCACAAAGCACCTGTAGAAAATCCCCACATCATAAGCACCCAAAGAATAGATCATACCCATTACCATACTGATCCAACCTACTACCCAACAACAACAACAACAACAACAACAACCCAGTAAAATCCCACTAATGGGGTATGGGGAGGGTAGTGTGTACGCAGACCTTACCCCTACCCCAAAGGAGTAGAGAGGCTGTTTCCGAAAGACCCTCGGCTCAAAAAACAAAAAAGACAAAAGGACAAAAAGGGAGACAATATTAGTATCACAACAACAATCATAGGATAAATAGGAACACCATGAAATCCAGAAGAAAGATGCAAAGCAAAGGGAGACAATATTAGTAAATATTAGTATCACCACAACAGTCATAAGAAAAATAGGAACACCATGAAATCTAGAAAAAAGATGCAAAGCAAAAGCGATAGCTAGTAAATAGGACATGCACTGAAAAAGCGAAATAGTAAGCCACAACATTCCCACTAGCTTTCTTAGACAAAAACCCTACATGGCTAGTCCCACCATGGTATGAAGTAAGGCACGACTCAACTACCTCATAACCTACAACCCTAATACTCGACCTCCATATCTTCCTATCAAGTATCATGTCCTCGGAAATCTGGAGCCTCGCCATATCCTGCCTGATCACCTCTCCCCAATACTTCTTAGGCCGCCCTCTACCTCTTCTCGTGCCCTCCGCAACTATCTGCTCAAACCTCCATACCGGAGCATCTGGGCTTCTCCTCTGAACATGTCCGAACCATCTAAGCCTCGCTTCCCGCATCTTGTCATCAATGGGAGACTCATGCACTTTCTCCCGAATATCATCATTCCTAATCTTATCTATCCTAGTGTGCCCGCACATCCACCGCAACATCTTCATTTCTGCTACTTTCATCTTCTAGATATGTGAGTTCTTAACAGGCCAACACTCAGCCCCATACATCATGGCCGGTCTAACCACCGCTTTATAAAACTTACCTTTGAGTATCGGTGGCACTCTCTTGTCACACAGGACTCCAGATGCTAACCTCCACTTCATCCATCCTACCCCAATACGGTGTTTGACATCCTCATCGATCTCCCCTCCCCCCTGGATAACCGAACCAAGGTACTTGAAGCTGCCTCTACTCGGGATGACCTGCGAATCAAGCCTCACATCCATGCCTACTTCCCCTGGCTTAGCGCTGAACTTACACTCTAAGTATTCCGTCTTCGTCCTGCTCAGCTTGAAACCCTTAGACTCAAGAGCCTGTCTCTAAACCTCCAGCCTCTCGTTAACACCGGCTCGCGACTCATCAATCAAAACTATGTCATCGGCGAATAGCATGCACCATGGCACATCCCCTTGAATATGGTGTGTTAACGCGTCCATCACCAGGGCGAATAAGAACGGGCTGAGCGCATAACCTTGGTGTAACACCATTACAACCGGAAAATGCTCAGAGTCGCCTCCTACTGTCCTAAACCGAGTCTTAGCCCCATCATACATATCCTTAATCGCCATAATGTAGTGAGCCGACACACCTTTTGCCTCCAGGCATCTCCAGAGAATTTCTCTAGGAACCTTGTTATACGCTTTCTCTAGGTCAATAAACACCATGTGCAGATCCTTCTTCCTCTCTCTGTATAGTTCCACCAACCTTCTAACAAGGTGTATAGCTTCTGTAGTCGAACGACCCAGCATGAACCCGGACTGCCAACCTACTATCCAGTTGTCCTATTTTCTCTGAGTCCCTTCCGAATTTTTCTTTAGATTGATACTTCTTCTTGCTAAAATACCATGATCTTTAACCACAACTCACCCTACAAACCTTAGCATAGAACTACAAACGCCCTACGGCCCATAAGCAACTGTATTCTTCTTAAGAACCTTCAAAAATAGCACAACTATATCACTCACTCTGAGAATACCTTATGTGAATTTGAAATTGTTCTTCTTACCTTCCTTACACAAAAATGTAAAATCACTAGTCATATAGAATTTCTGCAAGTCCAGGCACCATCAAACGCAAATATCAGATTTTTATCCATACACAAGTCCGGAAACATTCTCAATTGCTATATATAATTCTCAAACCCACTAGAATTTTCTCGGGAGTCACCCACTTTGCTTAAATCTAATTGCACCGCTTAACTGGGCCAAAAGACAGTGCCCCATTAGCACCACAACACTCAAAGAAGTAACTCTACTTTAACACCACATATCAAATTCATACTCCGTGCGCACTACATCATTCACCAATAACAACTCACTCATCCCACGATTTTTCATATACTCATCTGTGCAATATAATCTGTAATCAGGAATTTTCCTTATTCGAGTCATTTTCGAACTCCACCTCTGCAAGTCATCACTGATTCCCAAGTATACTTTAGACCCAAACAAAATTTGACACATACCCATGAATTGATTTGTCTATAGCAGGTTTCCCCACTTGGCTCAAAGCCATAGATTAAAACACTCCATAATTCACAATACCCATACCCTATATTGTCATAATACCGTAGTTAGGGGCTCATGCAATGCCAACCATAAAAATACCCCAAATCATCCGCTAAGATCGCAATCATTCTCTTAATACTCAAGTCGACTTTCTCAGCCAAATTCGAATTCAAATATCCACACATATGCCCCACTGGCAGAAAAGAAACCCTCCACTCATATTACAAGGAACACACCTACGTAGATTACTCTCCAGGAGATAACCCACCCCCTAGCCTCAAATTGGCATCTTGTTATATCTTTTCGCAGCTATAATTTCTATGCAATCACTAAATCTTTATGAGTCCAAAATCGTTAACCAGACCTGAGAGTTTAATTTGTCCCACAATTTAACAACGTGAAAGATCTTTCAAAACATTCACACTCGAGACTGTACGTCACATCAAATCAAAATTCAAGCATCCAATGGCCTTCCCTTTACACATGAAGGAAACATTTCTCGTTATGTTCAAATCGTCTTAACACATCCCGCGGTCACATCATACCCATCATACCGCCATTTCACCGCTCATCGAACCACAAATTTCACTGTAGGGTCATCACCGGACATATGAGTCCAATTGTACAAATTATAACTAAAGCTACCGAGCTTAAGCTGCGATCTAACCATGGCCTCAAGTCCTCCAGACTGGCCCACCACTAAAACACAGAATACTCACCTCGAACCTCGTTCATAGAATTACAAGCCAGCGATGCACAACTGATACTGAGCGCTCATGTGCACATATGAATACGTGGAAGGAATTGAAAGAGTTTATGTCTCAAGCTGAATCAATCTTGCACGATAAGGAAAGAAAGATGGGAAGTATATATCCTAAATGCCCTGTAGCCTCTTGAAGATAAGTATGGACGTCATCATACCGATCCGCAAGACTCTACTAGACACTTGCTCATGACTTGTAGAACCTATGAACCTAGAGCTCTGATATCACCTTGTCACGACCCAAAATCCAGCTAGTCGTGATGACACCTAACCCAACCCGCTAGGTAATCCAACTTTCAATTATCCAATTTCAATAATAGTTATTAAAATAATTTAAGTGAATAAACATCTTAATGTTATACAATCCCCAAGAACTGGTAGTACAAATCATGAGCTTCTAAGAATAGAGTATACAAAGCAGAAATGAAATAAATACATAGTCTGTTTGAATAATACATAAACAGAGCTGTTATAAATCTAAGGCTACCCGGAACAAGAGGCAGCTACAACAGGAACGTAGGTACATCTTCAAATCCCACAACCATCGAGCACATCAAAAACAACAACCAACATCTGCACGCAATGTGCAGAAGTATAGTATCAGTACAACCGACCCCATGTACTGAGTAAGTAACAAACCTAGACGTAGGTTGAAAGTAGTGACAAGCTTCCACCAAGGTCGGGTCCAAAACCAATAGTCCACAACAATCCATAACAACATAAAGCAAATAATACCAGAAGTAACTCAGGGATAAAATACTCAGCCAAATCGTGATTTCAAAAATAGTAGTTCTTTCTTTCAAATACATCAGTGAAAACCCAAATCGTTTGCTGAAGTTGCCAATAATGTGAATAGTTCGAAAACAATAAATCTCTCCAAAAATCTTTTCAATAATAAATAAGATGTTTCATTTTCCTTCCGGATAACCCGTGTAAAACAAATGCATCACTATGCCCATCTGTCAAAATGTGTGAGAAATCATGAATGATGTGATATTGTACAACATGAGGAAAAATACATCTCTATGCCTGTATGTCATGTGTGCATGCCAATGCGATGCAACTCAGTGATAAAATCATAAACAGCCCCTCGGCCAGAACATCACTCATATACAGCCCCTCGGGCAAACCTCACAGTCACTCGTGCCACTCGGGCATACCTCACAATCACTCTTGCCACTCGGGCATACCTCACAATCACTCTTGCCACTCGGGCATACCTCACAATCACTCTTGCCACTAGGTCATGCCTCACAGTCACTCAGCACTCGGCACTCTCACTCAGTAGGTACCTGCGCTCACTGGGGTTGTGTACAGACTCCCGAGGGGCTCCTTCAGCCCAAGCGCTATAATCTGCACGGACAACTCACGTGCTGCACGGACAACTCACGTGCTATAATAATAAAGTATGCTACAGGCGGGCAGCCCCGATCCACACTCATCCTCACAATCAGGCCCTCGGCCGATATCAAACATGCTGTGGCGTGCAGCTCGATCCCATAAATATGCAACATGCTGCAGCGTGTGCCCCGATTCCATAAATATCCTCACAAATCAGGCCCTCGGCCTCACTCAGTCATCAATCTCTCCAGTCTCTTTGGCTCACAATGTCATGAAAAAATAGTCCAAAAATGATGATATGATGTATCAATAAATAACAACAGAGACTGAGATATGATATGCAATAAAATGAATATGACTGAGTATGAATTTTCAATTTAACACAATAATTCACAGCAATATGACCTCTGTGGGTCCCAATAATACTGGCACATTGGCTCAACATGATTTTTAATATGCTTTTCAGCTCAATTTCTTTAACACATAAAACCACATGGAAAATGCCAAGATTATTTAACTATACAATTCCACAGAAACAATTATGTCACAATTTCTATAGTGCACGCCCACACGCCCGTCACCTAGCATGTGCGTCACCTCCCAACAATTCACAAAATACATATATTCAGGGTTCATACCCTCAACTCCAAGATTAGAAGAGTTACTTACCTCGAACAGGCCAAATCCAATGTCGAGCAAGCTAAGCAATGCTCCAGGAATTTTATTCTGCGCGTATCAACTTCCAAACGGCTTGAATCTAGTCACAATAATTTGACTCACTCCACACAATTTATAAGAATTAATTCCATATCAAAATACTAATATTTTCCATAAAATCCGAAATTACTCCCCAAAATTACCCGTGGGGCTCACAGCTTGAAATCTGACGAAACTCACAAAATACGACAACTCATCCAATTACAAGTTTAACCATAATAATTCACTCAAATCCGACTCAAAATCGGTATTCAAACTTGAAAAATTTGTTTTGTGACATTATAGAAATTTCCTTCTATTTCTCTTGAAGATTCAATAATCTTACACAAAAAATGAAGATTAATTCATGGAATATAATCACAAGGGAGTTAAGAACACTTACCCCAAGTTGTGTGGAAAATTTCCTCTCCAAAATCGCCCAAACCGAGCTCCAAAATGTCCAAAATGAGAGAAAATCTCGGAACCCTCGTTTTTAACACTGCTCAGACATTTCCGCACCTGAGGTGCCTGGGCTCGCACCTGCGCATCCGCTTTTGTGAACAAAAATACGCGCCTGCGAAAATAGCCAGCCTTCCAAAACCTCGCATCTGCAGCCCTTTTCTCGCATCTGCGGGCTCGCAGATGCGCATTCCCCTTCGCACCTGCAGTCGCCTCATGCCAGCCCAGTCCGCATCTACGCCAACACCTTTGCACCTGCGGCCTTGCAGATGCGGCAAATTTGTCGCACCTGCGAGCACTGCCCAGTTCCACACTTGGCCGCTTCTGCGACTGATCTCGCGCACATGCAGCTTCGCACCTGCGATCAAAAGCTTCGCAGGTGCGATCACTCTAGTAGGCAGCAGCCCCAGCATTTCCTTAAGTCCAAATTTGATCCGTTAACCATCCGAATCTCAACCGAGCCCCCTCGGAACCCCGTCCGAACATACAACAAGTTCCATAACATAACACGGACCTACTCGAGGCCTCAAATCGTACCTAACAACCTCAAAAATACGAACTACACACGGATTCAAGCCTAATAAATTTCCAAATTTCCGAATTTTACAAACGATGCCGAAACCTATCAAATCACGTCCGATTGACCTCAAAGTTTGCACACAAGTCACATTTCACATTACAGAACTATTCAAATTTTTGGAATCGGATTTTGACCCCGATATCAAAAAGTCAAATCCCCGGTCAAACTTCCCAAAAATTTAACTTTCGGCAATTCAAGTCAAATTCCACTACGGACCACCAAATAATTTTTCGGACACGCTCGTAAGTCCAAAATCACCATACGGAGCTATTGAAATCATCAAAATTTGAATTCTAGGTCGTTTACACATAAGTCTGCATCCGGTCACTATTTTAACTTAAGCTTTAAACCTTGGAACTAAGTGTTCCAATTCCTTCCAAAACCTCACTGGACCCGAACCAATTACCCCAGCAATTCACACAACAACTGTAAAGTATAATTTGAGAAGTAAATGGGGAAACATGGTTGTAATACTCAAAACGACCAGCCGGGTCGTTACATGGTTTAAGGTATTTCGGCGTTAGCTTGGAAGAATAAATTTCATGTTGGAAGCTTAAGTTGAAATAGTTGACCGAAAATTGACTTATTTGTAAACAACCCCGGAATAGAGTTTTGATGATTCCAATAGCCCCGTATGGTAATTTTGGACTTAGGAGCGTGTCCGGGAAATTATTTGGAGGTCCGTAGTGGAATTAGGCTTGAAATGGCGAAAGTTGAATTTTTGGGAAGTTTGACCGGGGGTTGACTTTTTGATATAGGGGTCGGAATCCAGTTCTGAAAATTTTCATAGTTCCGTTATGTCATTTATGACTTATGTGCAAAATTTGAGGTCAATCGGAATTGATTTGATAGGTTTCGGCATTGAATGTAGAAGTTAGAAATTCTTAAGTTCCTTAAGCTTGAATTGGGCTATGATTCATGGTTTTAGCATTGTTTGATATCATTTGAGTTTTTGACTAAGTCCTTATGATGTTATATGACTTGTTGGTATGATTTGACGGGTCCCGAGGGGCTTGGGTGTATTGTTTTGGATTATTGGTTGAGAGACTAGTAAGGTTAAGAAATTTGGGAGTTTGACCATGGTCAATATCGGGTCAAGACGACCTCTTTTAAGTGTTTTGAGTGCG
This sequence comes from Nicotiana tomentosiformis, assembly GCF_000390325.3. Lineage (NCBI taxonomy): Eukaryota > Viridiplantae > Streptophyta > Magnoliopsida > Solanales > Solanaceae > Nicotiana > Nicotiana tomentosiformis. The sequence continues at coordinate 82,477,161 of NC_090812.1, read as the reverse complement.
CGACCAGGTCCGTAGTGTGTTTTATGACTGAAATTCATATATGGTTTGTGTCCGGGAGGTTTCGGGTGAGTTTCGGATGGTTAACGGATCAAAATTTGGACTTAAACAGCTGCTGGAAATTTCTGCTGCTGGAAAAATGGAGGCCATGAAAAACCGAGGTCATGAAAAAACAATCGAGGTCATGAAAATTAGCATTTTCTTATGGAATTAATTCCAATAAATTTTACTGACTGAATCGAATTATTTATGGCTATATTTGAGGCGTTTGGAGGCCAATTCACGAGGCAAAGGCATACCGGAGTAAAGAATTACACGGTTTGAGGTAAGTAACACTTCTAAACTTGGTTCTGAGGGTATGAATCCCCGAATTTGGTATGATATAAGTTGTTTGGAGGTGACACTCACGATAGGTGACGAACATGTGGACGTGCACCATATAAATTGTGTCTTGAATAAATCCTGTGCAGTTGTAAGATTAATGAATCATGTTCTTACCTGAACATTCTCTACGTGTTAGAGAAATGGAGTTGAGGCTCCTATTAAAGATCATGTTTAGGCTACGTGCCAATATTTTGGGACCCATGGGGTCGTGTTGCTGTTGAATTGATTGTTCAAAAATATACATTTCACACTTAGTAATAATTGTCCATTGTGAGGATATTTATAAGATTGAGCTGCACAACGCAGCAGGCCATAATGGCTTTATACATCATTATTATATGAATCGGGGCTGCCCGCCTGTAGCAGGCCTTATAGGCTTTACTATTTTATGGTCGGGGCTGCCTGCCTGCAGCAGGCCTTATAGGCTTTACTATTTTATAGATCGGGGTTGCCCACCTGCAGCAGGCCTTATAGGCTTTGTTATTATATGGATCGGGACTGTCCTCCTGCAGTAGGCCATATTGTCTTTGTATTATGCTTGGGCTGAAGGAGCCCCTCCGGAGTCTGTACACACCCCAGTGAGCGTAGATGATTATGTATATTCGGGATGGATTTCCCAGGGCATGGACTTGCCTTACTTATTTGTATTGTAATGAGTTTACGTGGACATGGATCTTGTCCGTATCATTTATATTTGGGGATACATTATCCCAGGGTTGGATTGGCCTTTTACGGTACTGGGTTACTGATTGTCAGTCGGTGTGTATTTATATACGGGTTGGAACATCCCTGGGCTGGATTGGCCATAAACAATACCGAGTGACCGGATAATTTGTGACCAGTACTTACATGAGGTCTTTCTACTGAGATGTCATATTCTTCATATCATGCAGTATTGATCTATTTCACTTGTACTGAGTTTAAATATTAAATTTGAAAGCATGTCTATGTTTTGTACCATTATTTATACTGGACTGTACTTGTGGAGCTCGTCATTGCTTTCAGCCCAGAGGTTAGTCTTGCTACTTATTGAGTTAGTTGTACTCATACTACACTCTCACCTCGTGTGCAAATCCAGGTGCTCCCGGATACGACAACTGTTAGAATTCGGAGTTCTTTTCGTTGGAGACTATCAAGGTAGCTGCTTGAAGACCGCAGACTTGATTCCCTTCCTATTTAGTTATTGTACTGTTCTATATTTCAGACAGTGATGTTTTTTTTAAGTCAGACTTTGTATTCATTTAGATGCTCATGTACTCAGTGACACCGGATTTTGGGAGTGTCATATTTGTATTTGTGAGATTTCTTTCGCTGAATTTAATTATTTGGTTTTCAAACTTAAAAGATATGGTGGTTTATTGAGATTGTCTGCTTTCCTAGTATTGAGATAGGCGCCATCACGACAGGTGAGATTTTGGGTCGTGACAATAGTACATGGGCACAAAGTGAGTATAACATTTACCGTTTCTCAAAGAACTTGCCAACAACTCAAGGTGATAAGGCTTAGCCTAATATATGCATATGTTTTTAAATCAATTTCAATTATAAAATTCAACTAATTAAGCCAGCAGAATGAGTTCAAATAATTCAACTATCACATGATAAAGTCCTAAGTCTACCCAGACATAAATGCGCTTTAGCTATGTATGGACTCTCGCCATCTCGTGCGTACGTAGCACCCAAAACTAGTTACACATAATAATTATATCACCTAGGGGTAGTTTTCCCCTCACAAGGTTAGATAGGAGACTTACCTCGCTCTGAAATTCCATAACCGGCTCCAACGCCACTCTAACACCTCAAACCGATGCCCGTCGCTCCAAAACTAGTCAAACAATGTGCAAACAAATAAAAATATACTCTAATACTCATAATAAACCAATTCATAACAATTCCCAACTCTGATTGAAAAGTCAATAAGGTCAACCCCCGGGCCTACGTGCCCAAATCCTGAAGATTTTCGAAGACAAACTTTACCCATAACACTACGAACTCAAATATATGATTTATTCCCAATTTCATATCAAAATTCGCGGTCAAAATCCAAACATACCAAATTCTAGTTTTTTTTTTTTTACCAATATCCCAAATTTCTACCAATTTCCATATTTAAATCTATATATAAACCTTGTATTTAACTCACAATATGAAGAAATCACTTAGTGATGGGTGACGAAGGAAATCCTTCAAAATCGCCCCAAGCTCGGCTCCCATGGAAGATTTGAGATAAAAATGAGCCAAAACCCGTTTTTTGCAAACTTATACACTGCCCATGCGACCTTCTTCGCGATAGCGGGAATACCTTCGCGATCGCAAAGACTAAAATTATTGCCTCCCATAATTTTCTCTACGCATTCGTGAGCAAAGGGTCATGTTTGCGAAGCCTTCAGTCCCCACTGCTACGCATTCGCAGGGTAAGCCTTGCGTTCACGTAGGCTAAACGGCTCCAAGGCCCATCTCCCCTCTCCTTCTACGCGTTCGCGCCCTCCCTGGCGCGTTCACGTAGGTTGCTTCAGCTTCCCCTCCGCGTTCGCGTCCATGATGGTAGGCTATAATACCTGTATTTTAGTCGCTTATTGCACTCTAAATCACTGCACTTTACTTATGTTGAGCTTTAATTACGCGTGTTTTGCACTTATTGTGTGTTTTATGCCTTGTAGGAGTGATTCTGATCTATGTAGATGTTATGGCATGAATTCATGCTATTTTGGAGCGCAAAACACATACTTAAATTATGATCGCTAGTCAAAGATAGTATAATATAATTATCATCACCACTGGAATTGGATTTAAACAATATTCTCGTAGTTCTTAGCTCGATTGCTATCCAGGAGGATCAACAATGGAAATTTAGTGGAACGAAATGAAACGAGCATGCATATTGCGCAGTGTCCAGTAAAATGCATATAACTCTTTGCTCGGAACTCCGTTTGGGCTGCACAATATATCGTTGGAAAGCTATTTAAAAGGACTACAACTTTAATAGTTTATACTGTCCCAAATTTCCAACTTATACAACCTAGGTGTATGACCAAGTGCACGGTCGCGCACTGGGCGTGCACTTGGGGCAGAATAGTGTGCAAAGTGCGCGACCAGGTGCGCGGTCGCGCATGTCCTGTCCGGGAAAAGCCCTATTTCACTAAGAAAGGGTAGTTTCATCCGGGATTTACTTTGGGGGCGGATTAAATACCCCAAAACACTAGTTTTGACACACTTTTGACATACCTTAGACCTAGGGAAGCTTAGGAGAAGAAGGAGAAGCAAGAGCACAAGGATTTTATCCTTCCTTCCTCACTGAAATCCGGGTTTGGATTGTATTTATATTTTCTTCTATTTTTGTTTCATTTGTGAAGAACTCCTCTATGTCTATGGAGTAGAACCATTTGGGCTTTGATGGATTTGGGGTATTGATGGTTGTTTGTGGATTATAACTCCATGTTTATGTATTTGAATCATTTTTGAAAGATTTAATTGTTGCATCTATGTTCACTTGTTCTTATAATCGAAAGAGGCATATTGAATCCTTGATTAAACCTAGTTAGGAGGATAATCGAAAGAGGTTATCCTAAAGACCAATGCATTACGAATTCTTGCATATCTTCACCAAGCTTAAATTGGTTCATATTGTGAGGTTGAAACTTAATCGAGAGAGGAGTTTCTACTAAACATTTGTACTGATAATTAAGTGAATTCAAGAGACTCACTTCAACATTAGAAGTGAATTATCTAGAGTTAGATCCCGAACAATTATCTTGAACATATCCAATCAACCCATATTTTCTCCCATTGATAACTTCCTTGCTTACCTTTGTTGAGATTGTCATTAGTCAATAGTTTAGGTTCTTATTTAGTTTCAATTCTTAATTGTATAAATCTCCATTGTTGATCCTCCTGGATAGCAATCGAGCTACGAACTACGAGAATACTATTTAAATCCAATCCCTATGGAGACGATAATTATACTATAATATCTTTGACTAGTGAGAATAATTTAAGTGTGTGTTTTGCGCTCCAAAATAGCATGAATTCATGCCATAACACCTACACAGATCGGAATCACTCCTACAAGGCATAAAACACACAATAAGTGCAAAACACGCCTAATTAAAGCTCAACATAAGTAAAGTACGGTGAATTAGAGTGCAATAAGCGACTAAAACATGGGATTATAGCCTACCATCAACACCCACAGTTAAACCATTTCTCGTCCTCGAGCAATCAAACTACACTTTACATAGACATGACCTTTTTAAATAACTCTCCTAACTCATCACACCAAGAATAATAGAAAAGATTAAGCACAAGACCGTAACATTCTCGCCTCAAGAATTGACACGCATTTTTCACAACCTGCTCACTTACTCGAACACAGAGGTCAATGACATCACCATTCCTTCATGAATCAAGTACCCTCACACAAGAATATAGAGTATTTCCACAAACAATAAAGTTTAAGAACAATTAGGAACTCAAGATAGGAAGAATTCGCCCACTCTCAAAACAACATTCATGTGCAACAAAAGATGTACCATAAGCTTGCCCGTAGTGTACAACTCTACTAATTGAGCTCATTCAGTCAAGGATCAAGTAGGACTTTAATTGGTTGTAATATATGATGTGGGCCGGGTAGGATACATTTAGATATAAGAGTGACTATACCTCCCTAAGCACTTTTAATACATACATTTCATTCAAAATCCCACACTTATGTCAAACCAATACTCCACCTTCACATCAATATACATTAACTCCCAACTTCTTTAAGCACAATTACATCAAGTAACCACTATCAAGGAACATTTTTCACAATCATACACTTATTTTTTTCTTTCATTTTCAATTCAAGTGGCTCTTTCTTTTTCAAAATAGTGCACATTTCTCCTTAGTTCAATAGTTCCACTCAAAAGCCAAACCAACCACCCCACACTTCAACTTTTACAAAGTTCATACAATTTCAAGTGCTCGCAAGAGGTAAATGGTTCAAATAGATGGTCAATTCAAACAAATGGGTAAGGCTTGTATTGTGGTTGCTAAAGAAATAAGATTATAGGCTCAACAAGGTTAACTATGATATATAACAATTTTGTGGGTAACATATATAGCTGGCTCAACAAAGAAATGGCAATATCATTTTCAAGATTGAATAAAACTACTATTTTGCTTTGCAAACATACATGGCAAGTTCTAGACATCAAATGCAATGCACAGAATACACGAAACCTCACACTCATGGAACAAAACTCACTCCGGATTGGACTCATCAAGACACTCTAATCAAAGTAGTTAAGCAAAGTTAAGATCGTATAATTTAAGGTGCTTATACAAGAGTCAAAAACTGAGCCTAATCGTCACAACTAAAGCACTTATTATTCTCAAGGCATAATGAAGTCAAGAGATATTGCTTTAAAATCACAACACAAGATTTCCTACTCCTAAAGAAAAACTAACTACACCCGGTTCAAACAAAACCCTTGAAAAAGAACCGCGGCACAAAGAAAAATCAAGGGGAATTTATTATACTACCTAAAGAAAATTATAATTTGTTTTTCGAATTTAAAATTTTCAATCAAAAGAAACGAAAACACACACAAGAAACGAAAACAACAGTTAATTAAATATTTACACCCCACCCCACACTTTAAATTGTGGCATGTCCCCATGACACAAAAATAAAAAGCAAGAGGTAAAGAAAACTCCCCTGAACTTTTTTCGTTTCCGAGAACTTGTGAACTCCACCCCTAATTCTGAATGCATTTTTCGATTTCGCTCCTTGAGATTTTTAATGGAGCTCATCAGGCCAAAGTCCTTTAGGGATTTTTGAAAGACCTACTCTTTTCTTTCTTTCTTGGCCTCATTTTGAGTGGAAGATTGTTCCTGTAGGATTATCTTTAACTTGTTTCTGCATTCATTTACAAGATCAATCCCTGCATATTCCTGTAAATTCCCAAGAACAAAATCCACATGATCAAGGTTAGAATAAGAAAATGAAGAAGAAAGGTCATGCGAGTACTCCTCTGGTAAGTCCAAGACCATTTGTTCCTCATTCCCTTCTACAAAAAAATTGCAATTGTGAATAGGTGGATGGGGTTTTGAACTCTTCTTGTATTTCTTCATAATCAACCAAAGCCTCATTTTCAATCATTTCAGTTGAAACAGAGTCCTCTTGCAGAGTGGAAAACTCTCTCTGTAGATGTTCATCATCTCGGGTAGGCTCATTTTCACACGGTATCTCTTCCATATATTCACCATCACAATGCAATGAGCTAAATCTATTTACTAATTGATTCACTTGCATTGTTAGGTTGTTAGTGGCTTCATCATCTTGTATAAATTTCTCTCCCACCTTATTTATGAACTTATACATAAGCTCTTATAAACTACCATTTTCCTTTTGAGGTGGTTGTCTCACTTCGCTTTCATTCCAGTCATAATAAGGGTATTCATCCCAACCAGAGTCAGAATTGTACCCATATGAATCCTCATACATGTACAGACTAGAGACAAAGTGAGAGTGTTCAAAAGATGAACCATAGGAAGAATACCTACATGCTTGACAATCAACCAAAAGATGATTTCCACCGCATTTAAAACACATAGCACATCGCTGATAATATTCAACTGCTAACTCTTCAAGCGTTTTCTTAGGCTGGTTGTACTCCATCTTCACATAAATTAGAGTTCAATAACAAGAATATACTCTTCAATATTTCTTCAATAGAAAAAAAAATCTTGAAGAGAAGTTAACCAAACAAACTAAAAATAAAAGAAAAAAACAAGTAAAAGCTAATTCCTAAATTAGCACTACAAACTATTTCAAACACCATTGATTGTTAATCTCCGACAGCGACGCCAAAATTTGACGAGCGCAAAACACACAAGTTATGCTCGCTAGTCAAAGATATTATAGTATAATTATCGTCTCCACAGGGATTGGATTTAAACAGTATTCTCGTAGTTCGTAGCTCGATTGCTGTCTAGGAGGATCAACAATGGAGATTTATACAATAAGAATTGAAACTAAATAAGAACCTAAGCTATTGACTAATGAAAATCTCAACAAAGATAAGCAAGGATGTTATCAATAGGAGAAAATATGGGTTGATAGGATAGGTGCAAGATAATTGTTCGGGATCTAACTCTAGATAATTCACTTCTAATGTTCAAGTGAGTCTCTTGAATTCACTTAGTTTTCAGTACAAATGTTTAGTAGAAACTCCTCTATCGATTAAATTTTAACCTCATAATATGAACCAATTTAAGCTCGGTGAAGATATGCAAGAATTCGTAATGGATTTGTCTTTAGGAGAACCTCTTTCGATTATCCTCCTAACTAGGTTTAATCAAGGATTCAACTAGCCTCTTTCGATTACTTAGAAGAATATATGAACTCAACCAACAACATAGTGCAAATATATCACAAGTTATGCCTCTTTCGATTATAAGAACAAGTGAAAATAGATGCAACAATTAAATCTTCCAAAAACGATTCAAATACATAAACATGGAGTTATAATCCACAAACAACCATCAATACACCAAATCCATCAAAGCCCAAATGGTTCTACTCCATAGACATGGAGGAGTTCTTCACAAATGAAACAAAAATAGAAGAAAACATAAATACAATCCAAACCCGGATTTCAGTGAGGAAGGAAGGATGAAATCCTTGTGCTCTTGCTTCTCCTTCTTCTCCTAAGTTTCCATAGGTCTAAGGTATGTCAAAAGTGTGTCAAAACTAGTGTTTTGGGGTATTTAATCCGCTCCCAAAGTAAATCCCAGACAAAACTACCCTTTCTTAGTGAAATAAAGCTTTTCCCGGACAGGACATGCGCGACCGCGCACCTGGTTGCGCACTTTGCACACCATTCTGCCCCAAGTGCGCGCCCAGTGTGCGACCGCGCACTTGGTCGCGCACCTGGGTTGTATAAGTTGGGAATGTGGGAAAGTGTAAAACATCAAAGTTGTAGCTCTTTTAAATAGCTTTCCAACGTTATATTGTAGACCCAAACGGAGTTCCGAGCAAAGAGTTATGCGCATTTTACTGGACGCTGCGCAATATGCCTGCTCGACTTTTCATTTCGTTCCACTATCATCCGTTGATCCCCGAACTCGATCCCGACTTAATCCTTGGGCTTTTACTCAGACTTCAAAGCTCCAAAATAGCATGAATTCATGACATAACATCTACATATATCGGAATCACTCCTACAAGGCATAAAACACATAATAAGTGCAAAACACGCCTAATTAAAGCTCAACATAAGTAAAGTGCAGTGAATTAGAGTGCAATAAGTAACTAAAATACGAGATTATAGCCTACCATCAGTCTACTGAGTCGCGTTCGCGATGCACAAATCCCTCTCCAGCTCCAGTTCCTCTTCGCGATCGCGTCCCTTCAACCGCGATCGCGATGCTTACCATATACACCAGAAACCAGGAACATCCAAACACCCAAACTTGGTCCGAAATCACCCCGAATCACACCCGAGGCCCCCGGGACCCCGTCCAATCACACCAACACGTCCCAATACCTTATATAAACTTATCCAAAGGCCCGAAATGCCACAAATAACATCAAAATAATGAATCGATGATCAAAACCTCTCTTTCAACTTTCAAACTTCCAACTTCGACGAACGCTTTCGAATCATATCAAAACATTCCGGAATGACGCAAACTTTATGCACAAGTCACAAATCACGATACGAATCTATTCCAATGCTCGGAACCCCAAATGGACATCGATAACATAAATATCTGCTTCAAGCCAAACTTAGAAAATTCTAAAACCTTCAAAATGCCAACTTTCCACGATAAGCGCCGAAATGCTCCCGGGCGACCCCGATACTCAACCCGAACATACGCCCAAGCCCGAAATCATCATACAAACCTATTGGAACCTTCAAATCCCTATTCCGAGGTCGTTTGATCAAAAGTCAAACCTTGGTCAACTCTTTCAACTTAAAGCTTCCGAATTTAGAATTTTCCATCCGGATCAACTCCGAACCTCCCAAAATTTAACTCTGACCACGCGTACAAGTAATAATACATGAAATGACACTACTCAAGGCCTTAAACCACCGAACGTCGTGCTAGAGCTCAAAACGACTGATCGGGTCGTTACAAGAATCCTCCGTATTGGCAATACATTACCACTCCATAATGTCCAATACCAAGAAAAAATAAAAGTAGTATTAAATGGACTGCATAAAGAGTTGAAATTGAGGGGGAAAAATTCCCCCACGATAATATATTTTTATATTATATTTGAACTATTTTTCTACCCAAATAATATATTTTTTTATATCAATTTTTCGTGTAATATTAAAAAATTCCTAATTATTAAACAACAACTAAGAAAATATTTAAGAATATAAATGTGTGAGAAAGAGAAAAAAAATGGTTGGTAAGAGTCAATACCATTAATGATTCTACAGACATAAAGATCAAAAAGTGAAATGTCATATCAATCTTTTACTCTTTGAAAATAAAATTTATAGTGGATAAAATTATAATTAAGATTAAATATCCAAAACAAGAGTTGAACTAATATTAAGATCTAAATTAACATAGAATAAATTATTTTTTATGTTAAAAACAAATAATTAAATCTTTTAATTAATTATTTAGCAAGAGACTCCAATTCAATTATTTTTTAAATTCATCATATAAGTAAAATTCTTATTCAAGTTTTAAAAAATAACTTGGGGTACATAAATTTATTCCATAACAGAGCGTTATAATACAAAGTAAAAATGTTAGTATATTATTAAGAATTAAAATGTTATACAAGTGTCTAAAGAAGCACAATCAAAAGCTAAATCCTAAAAAAGAGCAAGATTTCAAGACTATATTATAAAGAGTCGACTCTGCTATAACGATATTGTTCTTTGTAGGTGCTTCCGGCGGAAGCGAAATAATATTTGTATGTCAGGCATTACTTGCAAATATCATAGCAAGAGGCATGATACTATTAGCAATAATAGCAAGTGGTGTACCAAATATGATTTTATTGTGAGGCCACCCACTTTAGATTTGATATACATCTTCAACTTAAATAACCATCACAGATATATCAAAGGAGAGCAATGGTGCTAAACTTATAAGGAAAGCAAAATTGATAATATAGGATGAAGCACTTATGGCTAAGTGTCAAACGATCGAAATAATTACTCGGAGTTCTAGAGATATATTGGATATTAATGAACCATTTGGTGGAAAATTAATAGTTTGGGAGGTAATTTATGTCAAATACTACCAGTAGTTCCAAAATTAAAAAAAACAGAGATTGTAAAAGCTAGCTTGGCAAAGTTATACTTTTGGCCTCAAATAAAAAAGATTCCACTAACGAGAAATATAAAGTAAGAACAGATCCGGTATTTAGTGTCTTCTTGCTTCGTGTCGGAAACGAAGAGCATCCAATAAAAGATGATTTGGGTCTTCCTGAACACTTGGTTATCAGTCCCAATGGCAATCGTATTGCATTTAATAAGAGAAATATTTCTATCATTATATTAAAACTCAATTTATGCAAATCACATGATAGAATTAAAAAGATATCTTAGCTAGCAGAAATGTCACGACCCAAAAATTCTACCACAAGCGTCGTGATGGCACTTAGTCTCTAAGACTAAGTAAGCCGATCATAATCATAATTCAAGCCATTTTTTTAAACATATAATTTAATACAACCTCCCAAGTCTGGTAATACTGAGTCACGAACTCTAACTGAATACATGAAATTACCTCGAGGATCGAATATATATTACTGTTCGAATAAGAAATTAACAGTATAATAAAGTGGAAAGACTCCAAGGGACTGCGATGACCAAGCAGTCCTAGCTTGAATCCTTGCGATCATACTCTAATCTCTGTCCGAATCCGATATCTTCAATACCTGGCTCTGCACAAAAATGTGCAGAAGTGTAGTTGTAACGACCCGGCCGGTCGTTTTGAGAGTAATATCCCCCATCCCCTATTTACTGTTTCCCCCATATCTTTCTCTGCCTATGTGACCTTTTGGGAGGCTTCGTTTTGGTTTTTGGAGTGTTTTGGGACACTTGGTCCCTAAAACGGAAGCTTAAGGCTTAGGATTTTGACCGTAGTTGGAACTGTGTGAAGATGACTTTGGAATGGAGTTTCGTCAGTTCCGTTAGATCTGTTGGGTGATTTTGGACTTAGGAGCATGTTCGAAATGTGTTTTGAAGTAGGTCCGTAATGTTAATTATGACTTGTGTGCAAAATTTGAGGTCATTCATACGTGATTTGATAGGTTTCGACATCGGTTGTAGAAATTTGAAGTTTCAAGTTCTTTAAGTTTGAATTAGAGGGTGATCCATGTTATTAGTGTTGTTTCATGTGATTTGAGGGCTTGACTAAGTTCGTATGGTGTTTTAGGACTTGTTGGTATGTTTTGTTGAGGTCCCGGGGGCCTTGGGTGTGTTTCGAATGCTTAACGGATTGAGTTTAAGACTTATGCAATTGCTGGAGCTGCTGCACCTGGTGTAATCGCACCTGCGCACTTTGGGCCATAGGTGTGGTGCCGTAGAAGCGGCCATGGAACCGCAGAAGCGGTTTTGGCCCTGTCCAACTGGGACCGCAGGTGCGGCCATAGATCCACAGAAGCGGACGCGCAAAAGAGGAAGAGGAGCGCAGATGCGGACTCGCAGAAGCGACGCTTGTTCGCAGATGCGGACTCAGTCCCCTCTTAAGTGTTTTTCGCACCTGCGATGGAATTTCCGTAGGTGCGGTTGAAGGCTCGCAGGAGCGAGTTTACTGGCAGAAAAGGGGCCAAATCGAGGGTTTGATTCATTTCTTCATTTTTGGACTTGGGTGCTCGGGAATTGGCGATTTTTTGAGGGATTTTCAGAGAGCTTTGGGGTAACGATTCCTAACTCATTTTTGGTTGTATTTCATTAATCTATAGTTGTTTCCTTCATTTAATTTCGGATTTGGATTGAAAAGTTGGGAAAATGGGGGGAAAAGTTCCCTAACCGAATTTCTGAGTTTTGATTGGGATTTAGACATCGGATTTGGATAATTTTGGTACGAGTGAACTCGTGAGTGAATGGGTGTTCGTATTTTGTAACTTTTACCCGATTTCGAGACGTGGGCCCGGGTCGACCTTTTAGGACGAATTTCAGAATTTTTGTTAAAGTATTGATTTCATTAATTAGATGAGTCTATTATGGTTGTATTTATGATATATAATTGCTTTTGGCTAGATTTGGGCCATTCGGAGCCGAATATTCATGGGAAAGGCATTGTGACAGATTGATTGAGCTTGGTTCGAGGTAAGTGGCTTGCCTACCCTTGTGTGGAGGAAACTCCCCTTAGGATTTGGTACTGTTTTGATATGTGAGCGCCGTGTACGTGAGGTGACGAGTACGTACACGAGCTATTTGTTGTAAAACTCCATTCTTCACTAAGAAATAACCCGTTTCTCCTTATTTGATCTACACTAGCATATGTAACTATCTTGTTTAGTTTAGAATAGCATGCCTACGTGTCTTAACTGCCTATCTGAACTCTGTGCAACATGTTTAGTGAAATTCCTATTTTTCCTTAACTTGAACTTAGTCTCAATTGTAGGTTTTCTTGCTGTAACTGTTATTTCCATTGGTTGAGCTGCATATTTACTTTGGGACTACAGAGCGGTATTCCAGGAGATCCCCCTGTACTGCATATTTACTTTGGGACTACGGAACGGTATTCCGGGAGATCTCTCTGCATATTTACTTTGGACTACGGAACGATATTCCTGAAGATCCCCCAGTACTGCATATTTACTTTGGGATTACGGAATGATATTCCGAGAGATTCCCTTGTTCTGTATATTTATTTTAGGACTACGTAACGGTATTCCGGGAGATCCCCCTGCACATTTATGTTTGGGACTATGAGATGGTATCTCGGGAAATCCCCTGTTGTTATCTCTGTGTACTGAGCTGCTGTCTTCTATGATTTCATTCTTGTTAAATTTCAGTCTTTATTTTACTGCGGTATTTCATTCTATCTTGTGTTATTATATATATATATATATATATATATACCAGTAGGGCCCTGACCTGACATCGTCACTACTCGACCGAGATTAGGCTTGGCACTTACTGGGTACCGATTGTGGTGTACTCATGCTACTCTTCTGCACATGTTTTTCGTGTGCAGATCCAGGTGCTCCTTATCAGCCGCACTATCAGTGAGCCGGGACAGCTTTTGAGACTTCAAGGTATATCTGCCACGTCCACAGACCTCAGAGTCCCCTTCTTCTCTTCCCCATGTCCATTATCTTCTGTATTTTCTTTTGATAGACTCTGATGTATAGAGACACTAGATTTTCCTTCTGTAGTTTGTGATTCACGATGTTCTGGGTTTTGGGAATGCTGTGTAGTATATTGAGGAGTTGGTTATTGTACATGCGAAGCGGCATGGTATTCAGTTACGGTGTTATTGCTACAGTTTGTTCTTAAATTTATGTTTTCATTTTATTATTCCGCAAATTTTAGGCTTACCTAGTCGTAGATACTAGGTATAGTCACGATGTCATATGGAGGGGAAATTGGGTCGTGACATTAGTATGGGTACACCATGGTCGGTACCCAATAAGTATCAAGACTAACCTCATTGGAGTAGTGACGAGGTACAGTCAAGACACTCACTAGTCAAATAACATGTGCAATGTAGCATACAAAAATAATAGAAAACAAATGGCAGTGATAGCAACACCAATCAACTAGTGATTTAAACAGCAAGGCAACATGAAAATCATAAATATTGTTCAAACGAATAATAAACATAGGTACAACCAATTAATCAAGTCCTTCAAAATAAATATCTTTTGTCTATAAGTTTTTCAATAAAATTCTCTAGAATATAATCCTTTTCAATAAATATATTTCTAATATACTTCCTTCAAATAAATATCTTTCGAATATAATTCTTTCAAATAAATATCTTTCGAATATAATTCTTTCAAATAAATATCTTTCGAATATAATTCTTTCAAGTAAATATCTTTCAAATATAATTCTTTCAAGTAAATATATTTCAAATATACTTCTTTCAAGTAAATATCTTTCTAATAGAATTCTTTCAAATAAATATCTTTCTAACATAATTCTTTCAAATAAAGGTCATCATGTGACACCTCATTTAACTTTCCTGGCGTTAGAAATATATTCAACATATCACATCAAATGGCACGACAATACCTTCATGCACTTGTCTCATTCTCACCCAATATATATATATATATATATATATATATATATATATATATATATATATATATATATATATATATATATATATCAAATCAATTGGCACGACAACACCCTTCGTGCATTTATCTTTTTCTCACCGTACTTACATATAACAGTATCAACTAGGTGGTGGAAATGCCAATAACAATAAAATAAATAAAGTGGAGGCACACAGGAAGCAACAATGCCTACAAGTCACATAGAAAATATAGGTGCACAATAACATCTTAAGATAAAGGCATAAATGTATACACCACAAAACGATATCACAATATAATGTATGTCTCTCGTCCTCCCTGCACGGAAATACCCTTCGTGCCATGAATATATGATAATATAATTCAAATGGCACGGCATCACCCTTCGTGCTTTTACTCTTGTCCTCACCTGATAATATAAATGAAATGGCACGACATCACCTTTCGTGATTTACACTCTCAATGGCACGACATCACCGTTCGTGCTTTACACTCTCCCTCACATGATAATATAATTCAAATGGCACGACATCACCCTTCGTGCTTTACACTCTTCCTTACCAAGCACATGTATATCAATAGCAAGCTAGGTAGGAAGCATAAATAACATCAAGGAGAGTGTTTAAACTACATCACAATAGAACAATTCGTATCACAATTTGCCATTGACCACAACCAAATTCCAAATATGTAGCAGAATCAATAAATTTCTCAACAAATAGCCCAAGGCTCCACACAACATATGTAAAACCTCAAAACAATCAACAAAGATGGAAAATACTCAGTATAGGGCAACACCTTCATTCATCTAAAATCTTAATAATTATATAAATACCTCTTCTTAAGCTTATTTAATTAATTATTTGCAGATGAAAAATTCATAATGAAATTAATTTCCAAGAAATATCAAATCATCAATTCACGGAATCCACATAAATAGACAAGTAATAATCACATCAAATTGTCATATAAAAATAAATTCAACAAACACGAATTGAGGCATGACAAAATAAATGATTTAATAAATGCCAACAATTATCAAATTCACCTCGTGTACACGATTTTTCATATTTCACAAATGGCACATAAGACTCGATGCCTAAGGAGTAATTCCCCCACTCAAGGTTAGGCAAGATACTTACCTTTTAGAAGTTATGCCGATATTCCAAAATCGCCTTCTTATTTGAATTGACCTCCGGGCAGCTCAAATATATCCAAATTAATTGTACAACTTCATTAAAATTCATCAAAAATAATTTCGGATAATAAAACGTCGACTTATAATTTTATTCTAAAAAGTCAACCAAAGTCAATGCGGGGCTTGCCTCTCGGAACCCGACATAATTTTTACGAAATTCGAACACCCATTCCGATACGAGTTCAACCATACCAATTTTATTCAATTCCGATAACAACTCGACCTCCAAATCTTAAATTTCCATTTTTGAAAAGTTTTTACAAAAATCCCAATTTCCTCCATTAAACTCGAATTAAACGATGAATATAACCATAGATTCATGAAATATAATCACTTTAGGATATAGAACACTTACCCCAACCAAGCTTGTGAAAACTCCCTCCAGAATCGCCTAAATTCGAGCTCCAAAAATCCAAAATGAAAATGGAAAAATAACCAAGTTCAATCCTTATGTTTCTGCCCAGTTTTGCACCTAGGGCCACATTTGTCGCACCTGCGAGCTTGCTTTTGCGAGAAAATTCTCGCTTCTGCGACATCCGCATGCCACTGCCCTCTCGCACTTGCAGAAGAGCTTCCGCTTCTGCGGTCACGCAGGTGCGGAAAATGCATCGCACCTGCGACCTCTGCCCATTCCAGACCGGGCTGCATCTGAGACCATTTTGTCGCTTTTACGGTCGCGCACCTGCGACCATTTCCATCGCAGGTACGATTTCACCAGAACTGGAAAAATTCCAGAATTCCTTCAAGCACAATTTTGGTTCGTTTAACCATCCGAAACTCACCCGAGGCCCCCAGTACTTTAATCAAATATACCAACTGTCACGACCCAAAACTTAACCCGTCGTGATGGCATCTATCGGTGGTACTAGGCAAGCCGACCTTCCCAAAAATACTTCCAAACTAAATATAAAAGTAAAGTAAAGCTTTCCATATCAGGAATTTTTCATAAAATCAAAGTTGAACTCAATATAGAATCAAAATGCAGAAACCAGCTCCAAACATCGAGGTGTCACTAGTCATGAGCGTCTAAGTATTTAAAACTATTACAGTGAATGTCTAAATATCAGTACAAAATAGAAAGAAATATGGAAGGAATAACAAGGCCCTGCGGACGCTGGCAGCTACCTTGCAGTCTCTGAAACTCAAACAGGCATGGACTCAACAATCTCCGTGCTCAGACACACCTGGATATGCACATGTAGTGCAGGGTGTGTCAACATCCGGTTGACTTTTCCAACTTAAGCTTCTACTTTAGAGACTACGTGTCTCAATCCACTCCGAAACCACTCCGGCCCGAACCAACTAACCCGGTATATCATAATATAGCTGAAAAGCACAAAAGGAAGCAGAAATTGGGGAAACAGGGCTATAACTCTCGAAACGACCGGTCGGGTCGTTACACCAACATGTCCCAAAATACAATACGAACTTAGTTGAGGCTTTAAACCGTGTCAAGCTACGCCGGAATTATGAATCGCGCATCGAATCGAATTATGAGTTTTCAAATCTTTCAACTTCTATATTTTGCGCCGAAACATATCAAATCAATCCGGAACGACTTCAAAATTTTTACACAAGTCATAAATGACATAATGGATCTGTTCTAGTTTCCAGAATTGAAATTCGACCTCGTTATCAAAAATTCAACCTTCGGTCGATCTTTCCAAAAATCTTCTATTTTCCAAATTTTGCCAAAATGCATCGAATTGTCCTACGAACTTCCAAATCCAAATCTAGACATACGCCTAAGTCCGAAATCACCATACAAAGCTATTGACGTCATCAAAATTCCATTTCGGGGTCGTTTGCTGAAAAGTCAACTCTCCGGTCAACCCTTTCTATTTAAGCTACAAAATGAGAATTGTTCTTTAAATTTATTTCCGAATCTTCCGAAAATCAAACTCGACCACTCCCGCGGGTTATAATACATATTGAGAAGCTGATCGAGACCTTAAGTCACTGAACGGGGCGTTAATTCTTAAAACAACAAGTCGGGTCGTTACATTCTCCACCTCTTAAACATACGTTCGTCCTCGAACGTGCCAAGAATCTTTCTAAGGACTACTAAGTATATTCTTACACACATACTCGCGGGTGATTCTATGTTCCGCTATTTAACATGGGTCCGACAGCACCATCTCAGTTGAGATTATTTCTTTTATCCATACTCATAAACTTTAAAACCAATTTCTTACACTCCAAACATTTTCAAAAGGCCTGATTTTCACACCAACGCAAGGTATTAGTCTCAACTGGCTATAACAACTCGTGCCTACGCACACATCAACTTTTTTGATAGTGTTGAAGTACTTCAAAAAATTTTCGGGGTGTTACATTATCCCCCACTTAGGATCATTCGCCCTTGAATGAGAAGTAGAGTCTGCCCTCAAACACATAACATAACTTATCTCTTCTTTCGCACGTCTCAATCCCCCAAATTTTACTAACTCCCAAAGTTTTCAGAAATTTCGACAGAGTCTCCCCTATAAATGGGGCCTATCCACCTGCCAGAGTAATACCAAAACAACTCCTAACAATACATCCACAACCCAATAGAGCACCACAATATATATATCAATAACACTAATCTCAGTATTACAAGCACCGCATTATCATAATGATATCAGGATATGAAGCACATCATATGTATGCCGATCACCACATCTCTGGTCTTAATAGTTGTTCATAATTGATTACAACATCGCCAATTAATCTCTTATTAACCAAAACCTCATTTTGAATTTTCACAACACTGACAACAAAATGTGAGGCATGAAGACCTCATAATCATTTACCCGACTTAACGAGTCACATTTAACGCCGCATGGGCACTTACCTTGTAGGCTAAAACTCAATATTTGCCTCACAATTATGGATAAATATGCACAGAAACACATAAAATAATTATCAAATAAGCCTAACAGACATAACTCCTTATTAATACTATAGTACAAGTTTTAATTTCACAAATGGAGAATTTAAACACATAAACTTTCATCACAAGGATCTTGTCCTTATATAACTTCCACCGTGGCTTGTAGTCCTCAACTCCGAATATTTCACATCATATAAAAATGCAAGGATCTCGTTCTCAACTCTGAATCACAAGTATTTTGCACATTGTGCCAACTGAAATTTTAATTTCCTTTCTTTCTTCTTTTCAATAAATTTCGTAAACAATTTTCGCAACACATAATGAACCCCATACCGGTAGGGCATATAATTCATAAAATTGTAATCAATTATCCCGAAATCGCATCAAAACCCACTATAGTGAGAAATAAAAAGTCACCTTTGGACTCATAGCACACAATAATGTACAAAACAAAATGATACACACGGGCTAACACCATAAAATCTCCCAACAGGGATAAACACGGGAGTGGAGTACAAATTTACTAATCCACCACATATAAGGAGCATGAAAGGAGTTCTCACCTCGATAATCGGAATCGAATCAAAATAAGAATGGTTCTCCTTTTATTATAAATTAAATCACACCAATAACTACACCATCTGGTGTATCGGCCTCAGCCAATTCATAGCAATTATATCAACGGGTCGGGCTTCCACCTCTTAGGCACTGTCTACCCGCCTGTCCTCCATCCCTAACTAGCTGTGCATATGGAGTATTAACTGAAATAAAGCTTGTAGCCTGAGCGTTCTGATTAAATCCACCCCTGCCAAGTCTAGGACAATTTCTCTTGATGTATCTAGTATCACCACTCTCATAACAACCCCTCTGCGGGAGCGACTGCTCATACTGAATCTGTAACGACCCGACTAGTCGTTTTAAGAATCTATGTGACATTCAACGACTTAAGGTCCCAAGCAACTTCGTAATATGTATTATTACTTGCGTGTATGATCGAGTTTGGTTTTCGGAAAATTCAGAATTAAATTTAAAGAACAATTCTCATTTTTGAAGCTTAAATGGAAAGAGTTGACCGGAGAGTTGACTTTTGAGCAAACGACCCCGGAATGGAATTTTGATGATTCCAATAGCTCCGCATGGTGATTTTGGACTTAGGAGCATGTCCGGAAAATTGTTTGGAAGTCCGTAGTGAAAGTTTGCTTGAAATGGCGAAAGTTAAAAATTTGGGAAGTTTGACCGGGGAGTTGACTTTTTGATGTCGGAGTCAGAATCCAGTTCTGAAATTTTTTATAGATCTGTTATGTCATTTATGACTTGTATGCACAATTTGAGGTCAATCGGAATTGATTTGTTACGTTTCGATGCAAAATATAGAAGTTGGAGGATTTGAAAACTCATAATTTGATTCGATGCACGATTTGTAATTTCGGCGTTGTTTGACGTAGTTTGAAGCGTTGATTAAGTTTGTATTGTATTTTGGGACATGTTGGTATAATTGGTTAAGCTCCCGAGAGCCTCGGGTGGATTTCAGAAGGTTAACAGAATGGATTTCGAACAAAAGGAACTGCTGGAAACTTTCTGCTGCAGAAGCTGTTTTTGGACAGCAACTGGTGCAATCGCAGAGCTGACTTTGGAAGCTTATATCTCGAAATCTATAAGGAAACTGAAAATGTTCAAAACTTGAAAGTTGTAGCCCTTTGATTCTAGTTTCAAAAAATTTAAACCATTTATCATTTGGACATTTGTACAGAAAGTTATGGTCCACTGAATAAAGGCTGGAAAAGCAGTTTTGCCAGAAATTTCAGATATGCAAAGCTGACTTTGGAAGCGTATATCTCGAAATCTATAAGGAATCTGGAAATTATAAAAAACATGAAAGGTGTATACCGTTGATTCTAGTTTCTAGAATGATAAATCATTAATCATTTGGACATTCTTACAGAAAGTTATGATCGATTGACTGAAGGCTGGTACGTCAGACTTTGGCTACAGCAGTGTGCATCCCCAGAAATTTCTCCTGCACTAGGCTGACTTTGGGAGCTTATACCTCGCAAGCTATAAGGAACTGGGAGATGAATAAAACATGAACGTTGTAGCCCTTAGTGTCTAGTTTCCAAAAAGGTAAACCATTCATCATTTGGACATTTATATAAAACGTTATGATCAACTAACCGAAGCCTGGTACTGCAATTTTCACTGCAATTTCTTGTTGGAAAGTTGAAGTAGGTCGCATTTTAAAGATGCGACCTACCTTGGCAGATGCTATATTTTGGGGTTTCAGCCATTTTAACATATTTGGAGCTATCGAGATCGGATTGAAGCGATTTTTGAGGCAATTTTCATCATATGGATTAGGTAAGTGTTCTATATCCAAAAGTGATTATACTTCATGAATCCATGGTTATATTCATCATTTATTTCGGATTTAAATGGAAGAAATCAAGATTTTTGCAAAACTTTTCAAGAATAATATTTTTAGATTTGGAGGTCGGGTTGTTATCGAAATTTGATAAAATTGATATGGGTGGACTCGTAATTTAATGGGTTATCGAATTTTGTGAGTTTTGTCAGATTCTGAGATGTGGGCCCCACGGGCAATTTTTGAGTTAAATTTCGGATTTTGTTGGAAAATTAGTATTTTCATATGGAGTTAATTCCTATAATTAGTATTCACTGAATTGAATTAATTTGGTTAGATTTGAGCTGTCCGGCGGTCAATTCAAGCATGAAGGCGATTTTGGAATATCAGCCTAACTTCAAAAAGGTAAGTATCTTACCTAACCTTGAGTGGGGGAATTACCCCTTAGGCATTGAGTCTTATGTGAAAATTGTGTGATTGGAAGTCGTGTACGCGAGGTGAATAGTATGTACTCAGGCTTATACGTGCAAATTTTATTGGTTTAAAGTTTTAGGCATTTTTATGTATTAAATTGGGCAATTGTTAGCATTAGTAAATCCTTGAATTATCACGCCTCATTCCTTATTTATCAAGTTTGTATTTTATATAATAATTTGGTGTTATTGTCACTTGGATTTTATGTGAATTCCGTGTGTTTGTTGATTTGATATTTTTCTTGAAATTAAATTCATGATGGAATCCTTATCTGCAAATATTTATTAAATAAGCTTAAATTGAGGAGTTAATATAATTATCAAGAATTTGGATTAATGAAGGCGTTGCCCTCTATTGAGTATTTTTCATCTTTGTTGATTTTTTTGAAGTTTTATATACGTTGTGTGGAGTCTTGGGCTATTTGTTGAGAAATTTATTGATTCTGGTACATATTTGGAATTTGGTTGTGGTTAGTGGCAAATTGTGATATGAATTGTTGTATTATGTTATGGTTTAAACACTCTCCTTGATGTTATTTATGCTTCCTACCCTTCTTGTTAATGATATACATGTGCTTGGTAAGGAAGAGTGTAAAGCACGAAGGGTGATGCCGTACCATTTGAGAGTGTAAAGCACGAAGGGTGATGCCGTGCCATTTGAATTATATTATCATGTGAGGGAGAGTATAAAGCACGAAAGGTGATGCCGTGCCATTTGAGAGTGTAAAGCACGAAGGGTGATGTCGTGCCATTGAGAGTGTAAAAGCACGAAGGGTGATGCCGTGCCATTTCATTTATATTATCAGGTGAGGATGGGAGTAAAAGCACGAAGAGTGATGGCATGCCATTATATTTATATTATCATATATTCATGGCACGAATGGTGTTTTCGTGAAGGCAGGACGACAGACATACATTATATTATGATATCGTTTTGTTGTGTATACATTCATGCCTTTATCTTGAGATGTTATTGTACACCTACATTTTCTATGTGACTTGTAGTCGTGGTTGCTTCCTGTGTGCCTCCCCCTTTTATTTCTTTTATTGTTATTGGCATTTTCCCCACCTAGTTGTTACTGTTATATGTAAGCACGGTGAGAAAGAGATAAATGCACGGAGCGTGTTGCTGTGTCAATTGATTTGATCTACATATATACATTGGGTGAGAATGAGACAAGTGCACGAAGGTACTGCCGTGCTATTTGATGTGATATATTGAATATATTTCTCACACCAGGAAAGTTAAATGAGGTATCACATGGTGACTTTTACTTGAAAGAATTATATTCGAAAGAAATTTATTTGAAAGAATTGTATTTGAAAGAGATTTATTTGAAAGAATTATATTTGAAATATATTTATTTGAAGGAATTATATTTAGAAGAGATTTATTTGAAAGAATTATATTTGAAAGAAATTTATTTGAAAGAATTGTATTTGAAAGAGATTTATTTGAAAGAATTATATTTGAAATATATTTATTTGAAGGAATTATATTTGAAAGAGATTTATTTGAAAGAATTATATTTGAAGATATTTATTTGAAGGAATTGCATTTGAAAGAGATCTATTCGAAAAAATTATATTTGAAGTATATTTATTTGAAAGAGATTTATTTGAAAGAATTATATTTGAAGATATTTATTTGAAGGAATTTTACTTGAAAGCGATTTATTTGAAAGAACTATATTTGAAAGATATTTATTTGAAGGGAGTATATTCGAATTATATTTATTGGAAAGTATTATATCCTGAAGATTATGATTTGAAAAGCATATGGGCGAAAGATTTATATTTGAAGGACTTGATTAATTGGTTGTACTTGTACTCATTATTTGTTGAACAATATTAATGGCGTTCTTGTTGCCCTGCTGTGTATATCACTGGTTGATTAGTGTTTCCATCATTGTTATTTGTTTCATATTATTTTTGTATACTATATTGCACAGGTTATTAGATTAGTGAGTGTCTTGGCTGTACCTCGTCACTACTCCATTGAGGTTAGTCTTGATACTTATTGGGTACCGATTGTGGTGTACTCATACTACACTTCTGCACATTTTTGTGCAGAGCCAGGTATTGGAGATATCAGACTCGGACAAAGTTAGAGTGTGATCACAAGGATTCAAGGTAGAGTTGTTTGGTCGTCGCAGTCCCTTAGAGTCTTTTCATTTTATGGTACTGTTAATTATTAATCAAACAATATTGAGTATTCGATCCTTGAGATCATTTCATGTATTCAGTTAGAGTTAGTGACTCATCATTACCAGTCTTGGGAGGTTGTATTAAATTATATATTTTTTTAAAAAAAAAATTGGCTTGAATTGTAATTATAATCGGCTTACTTAGTCTTAGAGACTAAGTGACATCACGACATTTGTGGTGGGATTTTGGGTTATGACAATTTGGTATCAGAGCTTTAGGTCCATAGGTTCTACGAGTCACGAACGAGTTTAGTAGAGTTTTGCAGATCGGTACGGAGACGTCTGTACTTATCTTCGAGAGGCTACAGAGCTAGTAGGAAATTTTTTACTTCTTTCATTCCTTATCGTGCGGCATTTATTTAGTCGGTTCTAAATATTGAAGCGAGCCCTCCTATTATGTTCCGCTTATGGGTGAGCTTCGTAATTTTGTGAATCACTTATATGTTATCCCTGTTGGGAGATTCGATGAGTTTAGACCGTGTCTATCATTTTTATTTTGTACACCATTGAGGACTATAAGTCCAAGAGTGACTTTCTGTTACTCACTACAGTGGGTTTTGATATAAATTCGGGATAGTTTGGTTAAAATTTATGAATTTTATGCCCTGCCGGTATGGGGTTCATTATGTGATGTGAAAATTTTTTATCGGAATTTATGAGAAGAAACAAAAGAAAAAAAAATCAGTTGGCACAATGTGTACAATATTTGTGATTTAGAGTTGAGGACGAGATCCTTGTATTTTTATATGATGTGAAATATTTAAACCAGGATACAATCCGCGGTGGAAGTTATATAAGGACGAGGTCCTTGTGGTGAAATATTTATGAGTTTAAATTCTCCCTTTGTGAAGTTTAATTTGTACTATAGTACTAATAGGGAGTTATGCCTGATAGGCTTATGTGATAATCTTTTTATGTATTTCTGTGCCATAATTGTGCTGTAATTATTAAGTTTTAGCCTACGAGGTGAGTGCCCAGGTGGCGTTAAATGTGACTCGTTAACCCGAGTAAATAATTATGATGTCTTCATGCCTCGCGTGTTGCTGTCAATGTTGTGAAAAAAATTAGATATGAGATTTTGGTTAAGATGAGATTAATTGAGGATGCTGAAGTTAATTCAAAACAACTATTATGACTAGAGATGTGGTTATGGGCATATATATGATGTGTTTCATGTCCAAATATCATTATGATAATGCAATGCTTATAATGCTGAGATTAGTTTTATTGATATATACATTGTGGTGCTTTGTTGGGTTGTGGATGTGTTGTTAGGAGTTGTTGGTGTTACTGTAACACCCCGGAAAAATTTCGAAGAGTTTTAAGACCATTAAGGAGATTGGAGGGTTATATGTTGTATAACCTATCAAAAGAAAGGTCTATGTGTCTAGCTTCTAAAGCTTCAAACCGTTTGTCATTTGGAGATTTCTACAAGAAGTTATTACTTTTTACTAAAGGGTGGAAGAACAGCTACGCGAGTCTTGCGTAGCCTACGCAGCATAGCAGGGTAGCCTACGCACCATTGCATAGGCAAATCCAGTAGCTTCAAGGGTCATTTTAAGAGCTGAAAAACGTGGGTTTAGAGAGAGAATGAGTTAGTTCTTCATCTTGGAATGGATTTCTAGCGAGAAGGAGGAGCTCTTCCACCATGGATACACTTCAAGGTAAGTTATTTTGGTACAAAAGTTATTATATAACATCATTTAGTGATAATACTAACATTATTATGGATCAAATCCATAGAAAATGGGTTGAATCTTCAAGAACACCAAAAAGAGAAAAAGTTAGATTCTTCCACCAAGAGGTAATCCCTTCACTTGAGCTTTATATATATGTCATATTGGAGTATGGGTAGCATGTTTATGAGTTTTATTTGAAGTTGTAATGGGATATTGTATGAACCCTAAGGGAGGGTCTTGAAAATGATATTTTGGGCAAAGAAGAAGATGAATAGTGATGAATTAATATAAAAGGTTTGAGTTTCTAATGATTCCAATAGACTTGATAACTTAATTGATGAATGAATTGAATAGGAAATCACCATTTTGATGAGATACAACACTAGTTCTTGAAATGGGTGTTCTTGAACATAGTGTTTTGTTGGAGAAGACAATAAATAGTGACTTAATGATGTTGGGTAATTAATATAGTATTATTAATGACTCCAAATGAGTATTAAATAATAAGAATGGAATTGAACGGTTAATAGATGGGCCTATTGGATAAGTTGGGATGGTTGAAGGCTTGTTGCCGAATTCTGAAGCCTAAATGGAAATTTATTTTGATGTAGTTGGGATATCTAATGGTAGGTATTGAATTGTGGGTGATATTTGAACATTTTAATCAATTGGAGCATTGTAGTATTTTCGGAGCTTGAAGATTTGAGGGTCGAGTTGAGGTCGGATTTTGATAAAATTGGTATGGCTAGACTCGTGGTTGAATGGGCTATCGGATTTTGTAACTTTTGTCGGGTTCAGAGACGTGGGCCCCACGGGTGATTTTTGGGGAATAATTTTGGATTTTGTGGAAAATATTAGTATTTTGATATGGAATTAATTCCTATAATTTTGTGGACTGAATCAAATTAATTGTGGCTAGATTCGAGACGTTCAAAAGTTGATACGCGCAGAATGGAATTTCTGGAGCATTGTTTAGCTTGCTCGACATTGGATTCGTCTTGTTCAAGGTAAGTAACTCTTCTAATCTTGGAGCTGATGGTAAGAACCCTGAATATATGTATTATGTGAATTGTTGGGAGGTGACACACATGCTAGGTGACGGGCGTGTGGGCGTGCACTATAGATATTATGACATAATTATTTCCGTGGAATTTTGTAGTCAAATAATCTTGGCATTTTCTATATAGTTTTATGTGCTAAAGAAACTAAGCTGAGAATCATATTAAAAATCATGTTGAGGTTATGTGCCAGTATTATTAGGACCCACAGAGGTCATATTTCTATGAATTATTTGTTTTAAATTGAAAAATTCATACTCAGTCATATTCATGTCATTACATATCATATCTCAGTCTCTGTTGTTATTTATTGATACATCATATCATCATTTTCGGGCTATTTTCATGACATTGTGAGCCCGAGAGACTGGAGAGATTGATGAATGAGTGAGGTCGAGGGCCTAATTGTGAGGATAATTATGGGATCGAGTTGCACGCTGCAGCAGGTCAGACTGGCTTATTATAGCACGTGAGTTGTCCGTGCGGATCCAGATGTTGAT
This sequence comes from Nicotiana tomentosiformis, assembly GCF_000390325.3. Taxonomy (NCBI): domain Eukaryota; kingdom Viridiplantae; phylum Streptophyta; class Magnoliopsida; order Solanales; family Solanaceae; genus Nicotiana; species Nicotiana tomentosiformis. The sequence goes on along the minus strand of NC_090812.1, from coordinate 82,450,192 downwards.
ACTATAGCACGTGAGTTATCCGTGCAACACATGAGTACTTCGTGCAGTACGTGCATTGTCCATGCAGATCCAGATATTGATACTATAGCACATGAGTTGTCCGTGCAGCACGTGAGTTGTCCGTGCAGATTATAGCTCTTGGGCTGAATGAGCCCCTCCAGAGTCTGTACACACCCCAGTGAGCACATGTACCTATTGAGTGCGAGTGCCGAGCAATTGGGATGATTGAGTGACTGTGAGGACTGAGTGATGGGGACAACTGAGTGAATTGATACTCTGAGAGTATGCATATGAGTTCATCTCTGAGATACATTGCATTGACATACACACATGACATACATGCATAGAGATGTATTTTTTCTCATGATGTATGATATTACATCATTCATGATTTCTCACATATGTTGGTAGATGGGCACATTGATGCATTTGTTTTATACTGGTTATCTGGAAAGAAAAATGAAACAATTTATTTATTATTGAAAGAATTTTAGGGAAATTATTGTTTTCAAACTTATTCATATTTTTGGAAACTCCGGTAAACGATTTGGGTTTTCATTGATTTACTTGAATGACAGAACTATTTTAAGAAATCACGTTTTTGCTGAGCATTTGATTGTTGAGTTACTTCTGGTATTACTTGTTTAAGTTGTTATGAACTATTATTGGTTATTGAAGTTGGGACCCGACCTTGGTACAAGCTCGTCACTACTTTCAACCTAAGGTTAGGTTTGTTACTTATTGAGTACATGGGATCGGTTATACTCATACTATACTTCTGCACCTTGCGTGCAGATCTTGGCTGTTGATGTTGTTGTATTCGTTGGGAGCTGGATTTGAAGATATACATGCGTTCCGGTTGTAGCTGCCCCTTGTTCATGGTAGCCTTAGATTCATAAAACTTTATTTATGTACTTTTCAAACATATGATGTATTTACTTCATACCAGCTTTGTAAAATTTATTCTTAGAAGCTCATGATTTGTACTACCAGTTCTTGGAAAAATGTATTGGTTTTAGATATTTTCTTTTAATTATTTGCCTTATTAATTTTATTGGAATTGGATAGTTGGTAATTGGCTTACCTAGCGGGTTGGGTTAGGTGCCATCACGAATAGTTGGATTTTGGGTCGTGACAAGGTGGTATCAGAGCTCATAGGTTCTACAAGTCATGAGCAAGTATCTAGTAGAGTCTTGCGGATCGGCATGATGACGTCTATACTTATCTTCAAGAGGCTACAGGACATTTAGGGTAATTTGCCATCTTTCTTTCCTTATTGTGCGGAACTGATTCAGCTTGAAATATAACTCTTTGAATTCCTTCCACGTATTTGTATGCGTACATGAGCGCTCGGTATCAGCTGTGCATCGCCGACTTGTGATTCCATGAACGAGGTTCAAAATGTGTATTCTGTATTTTGGTGATGAGCCAGTCTAGAGTACTCGAGGCCATGGTTAGACCGCAACTTAAGCTCGGTAGCTTCAGTTGTAACTTGTACATTTGGACTCATATGTCCGGTGATGTCCCTACGAGTGAAATTTGTGGCTCGATGAGCGGTGGAATGGCTTTGTGATGAGTGTGATGTGACTGCGAAATATGTCAAGACGATTTGATTGTGACGAGAAGTGTTTTCTTGAAATGTAAAGAAAAAAAGTCATTGGGTGCTTGATTTTCATTTTGATGTGACATACAGTCTCGAGTGTGAATATTTTGAAGGATCTTCCATGTTGTTAAATTTTGGGAAAAATTAAATTCTCATGTCTTATTAATGTGTTTGGACTCGGAAAGATTAAGTGATTTCATAGTAATTGTAACTGCGAAAGGGTATAACAAGATACCAATTTGAGGTTAAGCATGTGGGTTATCCCCTGCGGAGTAATCTACGTAGGTGTGTTCCTTTCAATGTGAGGGGGGAGTTTCTTTTCTGCAAGCGGGGCGTATGTGTTGAGATTTGAATTTGAATCTGGCTGAGAAAGTCGACTTGAGCATCAAGAGAATGAATGCGATCTTAGCAGATGATTTGGGGTATTTTATGGTTGGCGTTGTATGAGCTTGAGAAGAATTTTCGGTGAACTAATAGCAGTACCATGGTAGTAATACTGTATGGGTATTATGAGTTATCGAGTATTTTAATCTATGGTTTTGAGCCAAGTGGGGGAGCCTGCTATTGACAATTCAATTTCATGGTTATATGTTAAATATTAGTTTTGGTCTGAGGCATACTTGTGGATTAGTTATGACTTGCAGAGTTTGACATCGAGGATGACTCGAGTAATGAAATTCCTAAATACGGGTTATATTGCACTTTATGAGTATATGAATATCATGGGATAAGTGAGTTGTTATTTGAAAGGATGTAGTGAGCACGGATTATGAATATTTCATATGTAGTTTAAAACTCAAGAGCTTGCAAGCGATAATGGTACACATGTGAATTTGATGAGTTACAAGTGATCCAAGGCTACGTAGTGATGCCACGCGAATCCTAGAATATTATATACTGCAATGAGATTAAAGACACCTCGAGATATGAAGGTGATTGAGGACACAAGAGTAGAATCCATTGAATAATGGGAAAACTAGGAGGTAATATTAATTGAATGATGCATGATGACGTGAAGGAGGGATATTAACTATAGTCACAAATATTTATGTGATGACGAGGACATGAAGATAGATTGCACGTTCTTACATCTAGCATTCTGAAAATAGTGTATGTTATGGAAAGTTATATGAATGTTATACGGGTATAGCCTGAGGCAGTTGTATTTACTAGAAATGTAATTGAGCATGGACTGAAGGGCAATATGCTAGAAAAAGATTTCTTAAAGTAAACATCGGCACGAAAAGGGATATGCTAAATTTATTGTTGTTATAAGTAAATGAAAGGATGATACTTGGCAACATGAGTTGCGGCTAGAAGTGTCATGATACTTGGGTACGAGAAGGGGAAAAGAAATCCTTGATGAGCGTAACCATTTTTCTTCTATTGTCAGGATAGTAGGTACTACTAAGTGTAATTGCAAAGAAAAAAAAATAGAAGAAGGTTTCATGAAAATTTGAAATGGTGAATTATGATTTCGAGTAGGGGAAATAAATAACTTGTAGTAGTATATGGGCGTGTGTATAATCATATGGAACAAGGTGCGAATTTATTAAAATCTTCGAGTATCAGGTTCGAGCTTTAGATTTGAGTTTTGCGCCTAAGTGGGGGAACATCAGAGCAAGTTAAAGTCACCTTAAGGGTGATGGTTGGAAAAATAAAATGGAGAAATTTTTATTCATAAAAGAAAGATTAAGGACACATCTTCGATAAGATTCTTGATGAAATGAGTAAAATTGTCATACAATGCTGGTATAGGGATCACATGCTTATCACGAGCAATAGTTACAGTGTTCAATATTGGGGTTATTAAAAGGTGTTATCTAATAGTCAAATATTTAATGGGCTATTTGAGTAGATTCTTATAACTTTGGATCATGTGTCATTTGAATTAAATTCAAGCAAGGGCAAAAATAAGGAAATACTTTGGTCATATGTTGGACTTAGTAGAACAAATGAAGGTTATAAATGAGGATAAAGTATATGAACACTTGGCATAAAATGAGGCAAGAAAATGTTATATTATGCGTATTCCCAAATATGAAATACTTTTGCAAACCAAAATAATGTGCTCCAGTAAGAAGCACGGGGTTAGAAAAGAAAAAGAGACTAAGTGGTGCAAGTATTATCCTAATAGAATTGTCTCTTTGGGAGTTGGAAGCCTATAATACATGGTAATAAGCCTATGGTAGGCATAATAACAAAATACAATATGAATTTATGTAAGAGAAATATTACAAAGGACATGGTGGTATCTATGAGTTGGTTAAGGTTAAGAAAATAGAAACATGTACACTGATGTTCGAGAATGGATGATAAACTTGCTCCACAAGGAGGAAGTGAAATGAATATTTGCGTAGTGAACTTGTAAGATATGATGTTATTCAAATTGATATCTAAAGGAAACTCAAAAGTTACAAGTACAAGTGAAGGTATAAATCACCCACGTGATGGTGGACCTAAGCAAGACAAATATCTTGTTGGTATTCGGATGGGATAAAAGAAGTATTATGGAAGGAGTTGGCAACTAGAGAATCAAGGGTCCTATGAGGACAAACTATGCTTAGATGTAATTTTATATTAATGAAAGTCTTCGAATGGAAGAAATAGAATTTTAATGTATGCAAGAAATGCTCTTTAATGTGCGACTTGGTGTATACATAATAGAAAGAGAATACAGATATGCATGATAGTAATATGTGTTTCAATATAGAGTAACCGGTGTTGGAATGAGCGAGGTATAGATGTGCAACTATTTAAAGTAATAAAGAATTATTTTATGCAATTTTGGTATATGCGCATTCATGTGAGACTTATATATTTTGTTGTTATACGTTGATAACGTATGTGTGGCCGTGCGGATCCTAAATAGTTTGTTGTTGTACATTGAGCATATATGTGCGGTCGTGTGGGGCCTAGAAATCATATTATCTAAAGATATTTGGTTGTTGAATTATATTGAATTTGGTGCCCATGTAGGGGCTTGTTCAGGACAGGTTGAAGTTCTGGGATAGTCTCAATTGCAGGGGATACTCTACCGAAAATTTTAAGAATTTAGAGAGTTAGCCAAATTTTGGAGCCTTAAGGAAGTCAAAACTTTGGAAGAATATCCAAGACCCATATGAAGTCAGGAATGATGGTTAAGGTGAAATGAGGATAATTACATTCCTAATAATGACTTGCAAAATATTCGAGGATGAATGTTCTTAAGTGGGGGATAATGTAACACCCCGGAAAATGTTCGAAGAGTTTTAAGACCATTAAGGAGATTGGCAGGTGCTAATTATATTAATTCGGGTACGAACAAGACTGATAATTTGAATGATATCAATTTATAATGATAATATATTTATGAGGTACATTAATAACGGTTTATGGTCTAAAAAGATCCCTAAGGCTAAGTCAAGTTGAAAATTATACGATGGGTTAAAGTTTCAAGTGAGTTCGCACAAGACTTAACTTCAAACGTTCATAACTCTCTTGATATGAAGGATTATATGTTGTATAACCTATCGAAAGAAAGATCTACGTGTCTAGTTTCTAAATCTTCAAATCATTTGTCATTTGGAGATTCCTACAAGAAGTTATGACCATTTTACTAAAGGGTGGCAGAACAGCATAGCAGGGTAGCCTACGCACCATTGCGTAGGCAAATCCAGTAGCTTCAAGGGTCATTTTAAGAGCTGAAAAACGTGGGTTTAGAGAGAGAATGAGTTAGTTCTTCATCTTGGAATGGATTTCTAGCGAGAAGGAGGAGCTCTTACACCATGGATACACTTTAAGGTAAGTTATTTTGGTACATGGATTATTATATAACATAATTTAGTGATAATACTAACATTATTATGGATCAAATCCATAGGAAATGGGTTGAATCTTCAAGAACACCAAAAAGAGAAAAAGTTAGATTCTTCCACCAAGAGGTAATCCCTTCACTTGAGCTTCATATATATGTCATTTTGGAGTATGGGTAGCATGTTTATGAGTTTTATTTGAAGTTGTAATGGGATATTGTATGAACCCTAAGGGAGTGTCTTGAAAATGATATTTTGGGAAAAGAAAAAGATGAATAGTGATGAATTGATATAAAAGGTTTGAGTTTCTAATGATTCCAATATACTTGATAACTTAATTGATGAACGAATTGAATAGGAAATCACCATTTTGACGAGATACAACACTAGTTCTTGAAATGGGTGTTCTTGAACATAGGGTTTTGTTGGAGAAGACAATGAATAGTGACTTAATGATGGGTAATTAGCATAGTATTATTAATGATTCAAAATGAGTATTAAATGATAAGAATGGAATTGAATTGGCTAATAGATGAGCCTATTGGATAATTTGGGATGGTTGAAGGCTTGTTGCCGAATTATGAAGCCTAAATGGATATTTATTTTGATGTAGTTGGGATATCTAATGGTAGGTATTGAATTGTGGGTGATATTTGGACATTTTAATCAATTGGAGCATTGTAGTATTTTTGGAGCTTAAAGATTTGAGGGTTGAGTTGAGGTCGGATTTTGGTAAAATTGGTATGGCTAGACTCGTGATTGAATGGGCTATCGAATTTTGTAACTTTGTCAGGTTCCAAGATGTGGTCCCCACGAGTGATATTTGGGGAATAATTTTGGATTTTGTGGAAAATATTAGTATTTTGATATGGAATTGTGAGGATAATTATGGGATCGGTCCCCACGAGACTGGAGAGATTGATGACTGAGTGAGGCCGAGGGCCTAATTGTGAGGATAATTATGGGATCGGGCTGCACGCCGCAGCAGGCCAGACTGGCTTATTATAGCACGTGAGTTGTCCGTGAGGATCCAGATGTCGATACTATAGCACGTGAGTTGTCTGTGCAGCACTTGAGTTGTCCGTGCGGATCCAGGTATTGATACTATAGCACATGAGTTGTCCATGTAGCATGTGAGTTATCCATGCAAATTATAGCGCTTGGGCTGAAGGAGCCCCTTCGGAGTCTGTACATACCCCTAGTGAGCGCAGGTACCTTCTGAGTGCGAGTGCCGAGCGATTTGGAGGATTGAGTGACTGTGAGGACTGAGTGATGGGGAAGACTGAGTGAATTGATACTCTGAGAGTATGCATATGAGTTCATCTTTGAGATACATTGCATTGACATACACACATGACATACATGAATAGAGATGTATTTTTCCTCATGTGGTATGATATTACATCATTCATGATTTCTCACATATGTTGGTAGATGGGCACAGTGATGCATTTGTTTTTACACTAGTTATTTGGAAAGAAAAATAAAACATCTTATTTATTATTGAAAACATTTTGGGAAAATTATTGTTTTCAAACTTATTCATATTTTTGGAAACTCCGGTAAACGATTTGGGTTTTCATTGATGTACTTGAAAGGCAGAACTATTTTCAGAAATCATGTTTTTGCTGAGCATTTGATTGTTGAGTTACTTCTGGTATTACATGTTTAAGTTGTTATGAACTATTGTTGGTTATTGAAGTTGGGACCCGACCTTGTTACAAGCTCATCACTACTTTCAACCTAAGGTTAGGTTTGTTACTTATTGAGTACATGGGGTCGGTTGTACTCATACTATACTTCTGCACCTTGCGTACAGATCTTGGCTGCTGATGTTGCTGTGTTCGTTGGGAGCTGGATCTGAAGATATACCTGTGTTCCGGTTGTAGCTGCCCCTTGTTCATGGTAGCCTTAGTTTCATAAAACTCTGTTTATGTACTTTTCAAACAGATGATGTATTTACTTCATACCAGCTTTGTAAACTCTATTCTTAGAAGCTCATGATTTGTACTATCAGTTCTTGGGAAAATGTTTTGGTTTGAGATATTTGCTTTTAATTAATTGCCTTATTAATTTTATTAGAATTGGATAGTTGGTAATTGGCTTACCTAGCGGGTTGGATTAGGTGCCCTCACGACTAGTTGGATTTTGGGTCGTGACTGTTACTCTGGCAGGTGGATAGACCCAATTACAAGGGAGACTCTACCGAAATTTCTGAAATAATTTGGGAGTTAGAAAACTTTGGGGGATTGAGACGTGCGAAAGAAGAGATAAGTTATGTTATGTGTTTGAGGGCGGACTCTACTTCTCATTCAAGGGCGAATGATCCTAAGTGGGGGAGAATGTAACACCCCGAAAAAATTTCAAAGTACTTCAACACTATCAAGAAAGTTGATCTGTGTGTAGGCACGAGTTGCTATAGCCAGTTGAGACTAATACCATGCATTGATGTGAAAATCAGGCCTTTTGAAAATGTTTGGAGTGTAAGAAATTGGTTTTAAAGTTTATAAGTATGGATAAAAGAAATAATCTCAACTGAGAAGGTGTTGTCAGACCCATGCTAAATTGCGAAACATAGAATCACCTGCGGGTATGTGTGTAATAATACACTCAGTAATTTAATATCCTCAGAATAATTCTTGGCACGTTCGAGGACGAACGTATGTTTTAAGAGGGGGAGAATGTAACGACCCGACTTGTCATTTTTAGAATCTATGTGACTTCAGCGACTTAAGGTCCCAAGCAACTTCGTAATATATATTATGACTTGCGTGTACGGTCTAGTTTGGTTTTCGGAAAATTCAGAATTAAATTTAAAGAACAATTCTCATTTTTGAAGCTTAAATGGAAAGAGTTGACTGGAGAGTTGACTTTTGAGCAAACGACCCCGAAATAGAATTTTGATGATTTCAATAGCTCCGCATGGTGATTTTGGACTTAGGAGCATGTCCGAAATATTGTTTGGAAGTCCGTAGTGAATGTTTGCTTGAAATGGCGAAAGTTGAATTTTTGGGAAGTTTGTCCGGGGAGTTGACTTTTGATATCGGAGTCGGAATCTAGTTCTGAAAATTTTCATTGATCTGTTATATCATTTATGACTTGTCTGCAAAATTTGAGGTCAATCGGAATTGATTTGTTACGTTTCAGCACAAAATATAGAAGTTGAAAGATTTGAAAACTCATAATTCGATTCGATGCACGATTCGTAATTTTGGCATTGTCTGACGTGGTTTGAAGCATTGATTAAGTTTGTATTGTATTTTGGGACATGTTGGTATAATTGGTTAAGCTCCCGAGGGCCTCGGGTGGATTTCAGAAGGTTAACGGAATGGATTTCGGACAAAAGGAGCTGCTGGAAATTTTCTGCTGCAGAAGCTGTTTTTGGACAGCAACTGGTGCAATCGCAGAGCTGACTTTGGAAGCTTATATCTCGAAATCTATAAGGAAACTGAAAATGTTCAAAACTTGAAAGTTGTAGCCCTTTATCATTTGGACATTTGTACAGAAAGTTATGGTCTACTAAATAAAGGCCGGTAAAGCAGTTTCGCCAGAAATTTCAGATATGCAGAGCTAACTTTGGAAGCGTATATCTCGAAATCTATAAGGAATCTGGAAATTATATAAACATGAAAGTTGTATACCGTTGATTCTAGTTTCTAGAATGATAAACCATTAATCATTTGGATGTTTTTACAGAAAGTTATGATTGATTGACTGAAGGCTGGTACGGCAGACTTTGGCTATAGCAGTGTGCATACCCAGAAATTTCTCTTGCACTGGGCTGACTTTGGGAGCTTATACCTCACAAGCTATAAGGAACTTGAAGATGAATAAAACATGAACATTGTAGCCCTTGGTGTCTAGTTTCCAGAAAGTTAAACCATTTATCATTTGGACATTGGTACAGAAAGTTATGATCGACTAACCAAAGCCTAGTACTGCAGTTTTTACTACAATTTCTGGTTGGAAAGTTAAATTAGGTCGCATTTTAAAGATGCGACCTACCTTGGCAGAAGCTATATTTTGGGGTTTCGGCTATTTTAACATATTTGGAGCTATGGAACTCGGATTGAAGCGATTTTTGAGGCGATGTCTATCATATGGATTGGGGTAAGTATTCTATATCCAAAAGTGATTATACTTCATGAGTCCATGGTTATATTCATCATTTATTTCAGATTTAAATGGAAGAAATCAAGATTTTTGCAAAACTTTTCAAGAACAAAACTTTTAGATTTGGAGGTCGAGTTGTTATCGAAATTTGATAAAATTTTTATGGGTGGACTCGTAATTGAATGGGTTGTCAGATTTTGTGAGTTTCGTCAGATTCCGAGATGTGGGCCCCGCGGGCAATTTTTGAGTTAAATTTCGGATTTTGTTGGAAAATTAATATTTTCATATGGAATTAATTCCTATAATTAGTATTCACTGAATTGAACTAATTTGGTTAGATTTGAGCTGTCCGGCAGTCAATTCAAGCAAGAAGGCGATTTTGGAATATCGGCCTAACTTCAAAAGGGTAAATATCTTGCCTAACCTTGAGTGGGGGAATTACCCCTTAGGCATTGAGTCTTATATAAAAATTGTGTGATTGGAAGTCGTGTACGCGAGGTGATGAGTACGTACTCAGGCTTATACGTACAAATTTTATTGGTTTAAAATTTTAGGCATTTTTATGTATTAAATTGGATAATTGTTGGCATTAGTAAATTTTTGAATTATCATTCCTCATTCTTTATTTGTCAAGTTTATATTTTATATAATAATTTGTTATTGTCACTTGGATTTTATGTGAATTCCGTGTGTTTGTTGATTTGATGTTTTTCTTGGAATTAAATTCATGATGGAATCCATATTATATATGGAATCCATATATAATAATTTATTTTATATAATAATTTGTTATTGTCACTTAAATTTATTAAATAAGTTTAAATTGAGGAGTTAATATAATTATCAAGAATTTGGATTAATGAAGGCGTTGCCCTCTACTGAGTATTTTTTACCTTTGTTGATTGTTTTGAGGTTTTATATACGTTGTGTGCAGCCTTGGGCTATTTGTTGAGAAATTTATTGATTCTGCTACATATTTGAAATTTGGTTGTGGTGAGTGGCAAATTGTGATATGAATTGTTGTATTGTGTTGTGGTTTAAACACTCTCCTTGATATTATTTATGCTTCCTACCTTGCTTGTCAATGATATACATGTGCTTGGTAAGAAAGAGTGTAAAGCACGAAGGGTGATGCCATGCCATTTGAGAGTGTAAAGCACGAAGGGTGATGCCGTGTCATTTGAGAGTGTAAAGCATGAAGGGTGATGCCGTGCCATTGAGAGTGTAAAAGCACGAAGGATGATGCCGTGCCATTTCATTTATATTATCTGGTGAGGATGAGAGTAAACGCACGAAGAGTATGCCGTGCCCTTATTTTTATATTATCATATATTCATGGCACGAAGGGTGTTTCCGTGAAGGCGAGGATGAGAGACATACATTATATTGTGATATCGTTTTGTTGTGTATACATTCATGCCTTTATCTTGAATGTTATTGTGCACCTACATTTTCTATGCGACTTGTAGTCGTGGTTGCTTCCTGTGTGCCTCCCCCTTTTATTTCTTTTATTGTTATTGGCATTTTCCCCACCTAGTTGATACTGTTATATGTAAGCACGGTGAGAAAGAGATAAATGCACGAAGGGTGTTACCGTGTCAATTGATTTGATCTACATATATACATTGGGTGAGAATGAGACAAGTGCACGAAGGTACTTCCGTGCCATTTGATGTAATATATTGAATATATTTCTCACACCAGGAAAGTTAAATGAGGTGTCACATGGTGACTTTTACTTGAAAGAATTATATTCGAAAGAAATTTATTTGAAAGAATTGTATTTGAAAGAGATTTATTTGAAAGAATTATATTTGAAATATATTTATTTGAAGGAATTATGTTTGAAAGAGATTTATTTAAAAGAATTATATTTGAAGATATTTATTTGAAGGAATTGTATTTGAAAGAGATCTATTCGAAAGGATTATATTTGAAATATATTCATTTGAAAGAGATTTATTTGAAAGAATTATATTTGAAGATATTTATTTGAAGGAATTATATTTGAAAGATATTTATTTGAAGGGAGTCTATTCGAATTATATTTATTGGAAAGTATTATATCCTGGAGATTATGATTTGAAAAGCATATGGGCGAAAGATTTATATTTGAAAGACTTGATTAATTGTTTGTACTTGTACTCATTATTTGTTGAACAATATTAATGGTGTTCTTGTTGACCTGCTATGTATATCACTGGTTGATTAGTGTTTCCATCATTGTTATTTGTTTTCTATTATTTTTGTATGCTATATTGCACAGGTTATTAGATTAGTGAGTGTCTTGACTGTACCTCGTCACTACTCCATTGAGGTTAGTCTTGATACTTACTGGGTACCGACTGTGGTGTACTCATACTACACTTCTGCACATTTTGTGCAGAGCCAGGTATTGGAGATATCAGACTCGGACAAAGTTAGAGTGTGATCGCAAGGATTCAAGGTAGAGTTGTTTGGTCATCGCATTCCCTTGGAGTCTTTCCATTTTATGGTACTGTTAATTATGAATCAAACAGTATTGAGTATTCGATCCTTGAGATCATTTCATGTATTCAGTTAGAGTTCATGACTCAAGATTACCAGTCTTGGGAGGTTGTATTAAATTATATGTTTTATTTTTAAAAAAAATTGGCTTGAATTGTAATTATAATCGGCTTATTTAGTCGTAGAGACTAAGTGTCATCACGACGTATGTGGTGGGATTTTGGGTCATGATAGAATCTCTGCCGGATAACTGGAATAACCACTGTAAGAACCCCGTGCCGGTGGTGCATTAAAAGAACTTAATGTAGCACCCCGAAATTGCTGAAATTATTTCTGTGATCCTGCTGGTACTGGAATGTAGAATTATTAAGGACGCGGGAATACCGCAAGCCCCAGCATCATCCCATACAAATCTCACCTCTTAATCATATACAGGTTTCGAAGAACCTTTCAATACTGCCTAAATACATCTCAGGCCAAAACTGATATAACACATGACCCCACAATCTGATCGTCGATAGTTGACTCCCTTCACTTGGCGCAAAACCATAGGACACATTTCGATGATCCACAATACTAACCTTCATCGCTCGTAGGACACCGGTCATAAGACACCTCAAGCCATTTATTTGGCGCATGTCATCCTTGTGACGGTTAAAATCGCTTTCTCTAGTGCCTTGACTGCTAGTATGTACCCTTAGCTAAATAGAAATCCCATACGAACTACATAGTCTCTAATACCACCAACTATCTTCATATCTACATCCACCTCGTGACCCTACCACGATTGTGATGATTAGGCAATTAATTAAACCTTCTTATGATCATACTTATCAACCAAATGTCAGAACCTGTTGCATCCCCATGTGCACAACTGAATGATCTCTAAATACTTCCGCATCCTCGATCTGGACGACACGTTGTAACAATGGTTGAGCAACCCTGGGACCCTCATAACCCCTCTATAGTATCGCAAACCGTTGGCGCATAGTTGATACCGAGTGCGAAATATCATACACGAGTGGATGCAAAAGAACATAAAATATATGCTTCAAGCTGAATAAATGTCGCACGATAAGGAATGAAAGAAGTGAATTTTTCCTACTAGCTCTGTAGCCTCTCGAAGATAAGTACAGACGTCTCCGTACCGATCCGCAAGACTCTATTAAACTCGTTCGTGACTCGTAGAACCTATGAACCTAGAGCTCTGATACCAACTTGTCACGACCCAAAAATCCCACCATAGGCGTCATGATGGCACTTAGTCTCTAAGACTAAGTAAGCCGATTATAATCATAATTCAAGCCATTTTTTTAAAACATATAATTTAATACAACCTCCCAAGACTGGTAATACCGAGTCACGAACCCTAACTGAATACATGAAATTACCTCGAGGATCGAATATACAGTATTGTTCGAATAAGAAATTAACAGTACAATAAAATGGAAAGGCTCCAAGGGACTGCGATTACCAAACAGTCCTACCTTGAATCCTTGCGATCATACTCTAATCTCTGTCCGAATCCGATATCTACAATACCTGACTCTGCACAAAAATGTGCAGAAGTGTAGTATGAGTAAACCACGGTCGGTACGCAGTAAGTATCAAGACTAACCTCAGTAGATTAATGACGAGGTACAGTCAAGACACTCACTAGTCAAATAACCTGTGCAATATAGCATACAAAAATAATAGAAAACAAATGGCAGTGATAGCAACACCAATCAACTAGTGATTTAAATAGCAAGGCAACAGGAACACCATAAATATTGCTCAAACGAATAATAAACACAGGTACTACCAATTAATCAAGTCCTTCAAAATTTACATCTTTTATCTATAAGTTTTTCAATAAAAGTCTCTAGAATATAATCCTTTTCAATAAATATATTTCGAATATACTTCCTTCAAATAAATATCTTTCCATTATAATTCTTTCAAATAGATATCTTTCAAATATAATTCTTTCAAATAAATATCTTTCGAATATAATTCTTTCAAATACATATCTTTCAAATATATTCTTTCAAATAAATATCTTCCGAATATAATTCTTTCAAGTAAGTATCTTTCAAATATAATTCTTTCAAGTAAATATCTTTCAAATATAATTCCTTTCAAGTAAATATCTTTCTAATATAATTCCTTCAAGTAAATATCTTTCAAATATACTTCTTTCAAGTAAATATCTTTGTAATATAATTTTTTAAAATAAATATCTTTCTAACATAATTCTTTCAAATAACAGTCATCATGTGACACCTCATTTAACTTTCCTGGCGTGAGAAATATATTCAACATATCACATCAAATGGCACGACAATACCTTCGTGCACTTGTCTCATTCTCACCCAATATATATATGTAGATCAAATCAATTGGCACGGCAACACCCTTCCTGCATTTATCTGTTTCTCACCGTGCTTGCATATAACAATATCAACTGGGTGGGGGAAATGCCAATAACAATAAAAGAAATAAAGTGGAGGCACACATGAGGCAACATCGACAACAAGTCACATAGAAAATATAGGTGCACAATAACATCTCAAGATAAAGGCATGAATGTATACACAACAAAACGATATTACAATATAATGTATGTCTCTCGTCCTCGCCTGCACGGAAACTGTCACGACCCAAAATCAACCGTCGTGATGGTGCCTATCGTGGAACTAGTCCAGCCTCAACTCAACAACCCAATACCAACAACAATAAGTTTGAAATCATTAACGGAAGCATTTAACATTTAAAGAAAAACTGTTCAAAACATAAGAAAATCCCAAAGTGATACAATCCAGAATAAACCAGGGTGCCACTAAGTACATGAGCGTCTAGATCAGAAATACAGTCTACTACAGTGTCTAGAGATATAAACTGAAAGTACGACAAAGATAAAGAAGGAGAGTCAAAGCTCGCAAACGCAGTGCAGCTACCTTGATAGTCTCCAAAACTCTAGAATCCTCAATTAGCAATCGCCGCTACGACCGGTATCGCCTAGATCTGCACACGAGATACAGGGAGTAACGTGAGTACACCAACTCAGTAAGTAACAAGTCCAAACTTTGGACTGAAAGGTAGTGACGAACTCAACCTCAACAGGTATAACATAAACAATTGTGCAGAAACGTAGGCATGCTTTCAAGTCAAATATACAACTCAAACAATAAAGGAAATACAGATCTGAACAGTGTAAGGTATACAACTTCGCTATCTCTATATGCCAATGCATAGACTATATGAAATACACCATGTGCTCCACTCTCAAGTATTCAACCACTCAGTACTGTATATGGCCATCTGGCCCAAGGAAATCCATCCCGGAACATATACAACACTGACTATAAGGCACTAGTACCGAGGAAAAAGGGCAATCCAACCCTGTGGAGAAATCCATCTCCGGGTATCAAGTGCTTCGGACAAATCCATGTCCAGGGAAATCCATCCCTCAATACTATCATCTGCGCTCACTAGGGGTGTGTTACAAACTCCGGAGGAGCTCCTACAGCCCAAACACTATCATAATCATCAATATAACTGTTGCAGTGTGCAGCCCGATCCCATAATTGTCACTCATAACCAGGCTCTCGGCCTCACTCAATCATCAACCTCTCCAGTATCACCCACGGGCTCACTATGTCATGAAAAGAAACCCAGAACAATGATATGATGACTCAATAACTAATCGACACTGAGATATGATATAAAAATACATGAACATGACTGAGTACGGAATATTAATGAAAATAATGAGATGACAGCAAGAAACGACCACTAAGGGTCCCAATAATACCAGCATAAAGCCTAAACATGATATCTAGCATGATTTACAGCTCAATTACTTTATCACATGATGAAAGCATGGATATTAACAGAATAGAGTCACTAAATGGTGCCATGGAATCACCCAGGCCACAATTCTATCGGTGCACGCCCGTCCCTTGGCATGTGCGTCACCTCAATACCAGTCACATAACACGTAATTTGGGGTTTCGAACCGTCAAAACCAAGTTTGGAAGCATTACTTACCTCAAACCAAGCAAAATCCTACTCCGCGATGCCCTTGCCTCTCAAATCGGCCTCCGAATGTCCCGAATCTAGCCACAAGTAATACAATACGATCAATATAGGCTAAAGGAATCAATTCCACAAGAAAAATATCAAATTATAGCCAAAATCCGAAATCGACTCAAACCCGGCCCCTAGGCCCATGTCTCGGAATCCAACAGAAATCACAAAACCTGAAAGCCCATTCACTCATGAGTCTAACCATACCAAATTTATCAAAATTCAACCTCAATTGGTCATTCAAATCCCCAAAAATCCGCTCTCCAAAATCCCAAGCCCTAGCCCCCAATTTCACTCCAAAACCCCACTGATTAGGTAAGAAATCAATGGAAAAACACCATAGCTAAGGATAATTAGGCTCAAGGAACTTACCTCAGTGAATAACCTTAAGTTGCTTTCAAAAATCACCTCAAAAGCTCCAAAGTCCAAGTTCAAAATTGTGTAAATGAGGAGAAAATCTCGAAGTCCTCTATTTATACATTTTGCCCAGTGAAACCGCACCTGCGGTCCCTTTTGTCGCTTTTGCAATGCCGCATCAGCGGACAATGCTCCGCTTCTTCGGAAAGTCACTTAAAACCCCTGGACCGCTTCTGCAACTCTCAACCACATCTGCGATCATCGCAGGTGCAGAAACTACCTCGCACCTGCGCATGCCTGCCCGCATCTACGACTCTCGCATGTGCGAGAATACCTCCGCACTTGTGGTTCCTGCCCAGATCCTCCATGGCCGCATTTGCGGCTTCTCAGTCGCTCCAGCAGGCTCGCACCTGCGGCTCCCACTCCGCAGGTGCGAAAGACACCAGAATCAGCAGCTTCAGCTGCACTTCTCCAACTCCAAACCTTCCGTTAACCACCCGGAATCACCCCAAGTCCCTCGGGACCATAGCCAAACATACCAACATATCCTATAACCTCATACAATCTTAGTCGAACCTTCGTATCACTCAAAACAACATCGAAACACCAAATTATGCCCGGGGTTCAAGCCTAAGAACTTCTAAACTTCCGAATTCCACAAACGATGTCGAAACCTACCAAACCACGTTCGGATGACCTCAAATTTTGCACACAAGTTATAAATAACACCACGAACCTACTCCAACTTCCAGAAATCCAATCCGACCCCGATATCAAAATTTCCACTGTCGGCCAAAATCGCCAAAATTCTAATTTCCACCAATTCAAGCCCAATTCTACCACGGACCTCCAAATCACATTCTGGACGCGCTCTAAGTCTAAAATCACCTAACGGAACTAACAAAACAATCAAAATTCAAATCTGGGGTCGTATACACATAAGTCAACATCCGGTCAACTCTTCCAACTTAAGCTCTCAACTAAGAGACTATGTGTCTCAATTCGCTCTGAAACCACTCTGAACCCGAGCCAACTACCCCGGTACATCATAATATAGCTGAAGAACACAAAAAGAAGCAGAAAATGGGGGAACGGGGCTATAACTCTCGAAACGACTGGCCGGGTCGTTATAGAAACACCCTTCGTGCCATGAATATATGATAATATAAAAATAATGGCACGACATCACCCATCGTACTTTTACTCTCGTCCTCACCTGATAATATAAATTAAATGGCACGGCATCACCCTTCGTGCTTTACACTCTCAATGGCACGGCATCACCCTTCGTGCTTTACACTCTCAAATGGCACGGCATCACCCTTCGTGCTTTACACTCTCCCTCACATGATAATATAATTCAAACCCTTTGTGCTTTACACTCTTCCTTTCCAAGCACATATATATCAATAGCAAGTAAGGTAGGAAGCATAAATAACATCAAGGAGAGTGTTTAAACTACAGCACAATACAACAATTCATATCACAATTTTCCACTGACCACAACCAAATTCCAAATATGTAGCAGAATCAATAAATTTCTCAACAAATAGCCCAAGGCTCCACGCAACATATATAAAACCTCAAAACAATTAACAGAGATGGAAAATACTCAGTACAGGGCAACACCTTCATTAATCTAAATTCTTCATAATTATATAAACACCTCTTCTTAAGCTTATTTAATTAATTATTTGTAGATGAAAAATTCATAATGAAATTAATTTCCAAGAAATATCAAATCATCAATTCACGGAATCCACATAAATATACAAGTAATAATCACATCAAATTGTCATATAAAAATAAATTCAACAAACACGAATTGAAGCATGGTAAAATAGATGATTTAATATATGCCAATAATAATCCAATTTACCACACAATATTTCTATGACCTTAACCCAATATAATTTGCACATATACGCCTGAGTACGTACTCGTCACCTCGCGTACACGGCTTTTCATATTTCGCAAATGGCACATAAGACTCGATGCCTAAGGAGTAATTCCCCCACTCAAGGTTAGGCAAGATACTTACCTTTTTGAAGTTATGCCGATATTCCAAAATCGCCTTCTTGCTTGAATTGACATCCGTACAGCTCAAATCTATCCAAATTAATTGTACAACTTCATTAAAATTCATCAAAAATAATCCCAGATAATAAAATGTCGACTTATAATATTATTCTAAAAAGACAACCAAAGTCAACGCAGGGCCCGCCTCTCAAAACCAGACATAATTTTTACAAAATTCGAACACTCATTCCGATACGAGTTCAAGCATACCAATTTTATCTAATTTCGATAACAACTCGACCTCCAAATCTTAAATTTTCATTTTTGAAAGGTTTTTACAAAAATCCCAATTTTCTCCATTAAACTCAAATTAAACGATGAATATAATCATAGATTCATGAAATATAATCACTTTAGGATATAGAACACTTACCCCAACCAAGCTTGTGAAAAATCCCTCCAGAATCGCCTAAATCCGAGCTCCAAAAATCCAAAACGAAAATGGAAAAATGACCAAGTTCAATCCTTATGTTTCTGCCCAGTTTCGCACCTGCAGACACATTTGTCGCTCCTGCGAATTCGCTTTTGCGAGAAAATTCTCGCTTTTGCGACGTCCACAAGCCACTGCCCTCTCGCACATGCAGAAGAGCTTCCGCTTCTGCAATCACGCAGGTGCGGAAAATGCATCGCACCTGCGACCTCTACCCATTCCAGTCCAGGCCGCATCTGCGACCATTTTATCACTTTTACGGTTACGCACCTACGACCATTTCCATCGCAGGTGCGATTGCAACAGAACTGGAAAAGTTAAAGAATTCCTTCAAGCACAATTTTGGTCCGTTTAACCATCTGAAACTCGCCCGAGGCCCCCGGGACTTTAACCAAATATACCAACATGTCCCAAAATAAAATATGAACTTAGTCGAGGCTTTAAACCACGTCAAACAACGCTGAAATTAAGAATCGCGCATCGCGCATCGAATCGAATTATGAGTTTTCAAATCATACAACTTCTATATTTTGCGCCGAAACGTATCAAATCAATCCGGAAGGACTTCAAATTTTGTACACAAGTCATATATGACGTAGTGGAGCTATTCCAGTTTCTAGAATTGAAATCCGACCTCGTTATCAAAAATTCAACCTTCGATCGAACTTTCCAAAAATCTTCTATTTTTCATCTTTCGCCAAAATGCGTCGAATTGTCCTACGGACTTCCAAATCCAAATCTGAACATACACCTAAGTCCGAAATCACCATTCGAAGCTATTGACATAATCAAAATTCCATTCCGGGGTCATTTGCTCAAAAGTCAACTCTCTGGTCAACCCTTTCCATTTAAGCTTCAAAATGAGAATTGTTCTTTAAATTTATTTTCGAATCTTCCGAAAATCAAACTCGACCACTCTCGCGGGTTATAATACATATTGTGAAGCTGCTCGAGATCTTAAGTCACTGAACGCGACGTTAATTCTTAAAACAACAAGTCGGGTCGTTACATTCTCCACCTCTTAAACATACATTCAACCTCGAACATGCCAAGAATCTTTCTGAGGACATTAAATTACTAAGTGTATTCTTACACACATACTCGCGGGTGATTCTATGTTTCGCAATTTAACATGGGTCCGACAGCACCATCTCAGTTGAGATTATTTCTTTTATCCATGCTTATAAACTTTAAAACCAATTTCTTACACTTCAAACATTTTCAAAAGGCCTAATTTTCACATCAACGCACGGTATTAGTCTCAACTGGCTATAGCAACTCGTGCCTACGCACACATCAACTTTCTTGATAGTGTTGAAGTACTTCAAAATTCTTCCGGGGTGTTACATTCTCCCCCACTTAGGATCATTCGCCCTTGAATGAGAAGTAGAGTCCTCCCTCAAACACATAACATAACTTATCTCTTCTTTCGCACGTCTCAATCCCCCAAATTTTACTAACTCCCAAAGTTTTCAAAAATTTCGGCAGAGTCTCCCCTATAAATGGGGCATATCCACCTGCCAGAGTAACACAAAAACAACTCCTAACAACACATCCACAACCCAACAAAGCACCACAATGTATATATCAATAACACTAATCTCAACATTACAAGCACCGCATTATCATAATGATATCAGGACATGAAGCACATCATATGTATGCCCATCACCACATCTCTAGTCTTAATAGTTGTTCATAATCAATTACAACATCTCCAATTAAACTCATATTAATCAAAACCTCATTTCGGATTTCCACAACACTGACAACAAAATATGAGGCATGAAGACCTCATAACCATTTACCCGACTTAACGAGTCACATTTAACGCCGCCTGGGCACTCACCTGGTAGGCTAAATGTCACGACCCTAGACTCAAACCTGTCGTGATGGCGCCTATCGACCATACTAGGCCAGCCGACTCCCACAATACTAGAACAATTCATTCAAAGATATGCCAAAAGGTGTCCTGTATAGAAAAACTTCATAAAAGAAACAAGGGTTGAACTCAAAAATAGAAATGCGGAATGAAAAGCCCCAAACATCGGGGTGTCACTGAGTCATGAGCAACTACTAAAAACTGGTTCGACAACAATAAGACTAACATAGTCTGGGAAAAATCCAAAATACAACTAAGGGGGGAGATAAAGAAGGAGAAAACAGGGCCACGATCGCCAGGCAGCTACCTTGCTAACTCCAATGATCAGCTACAGGAATATCAGTAGCCGCTACCGTGACCAAAAATGCCTGGATCTGCACATAAGGTACAGGAGTAACATGAGTATACCAACTTAGTAAGTAACAGAAATAAATAAAGGCTAAGAAGTAGTGACGAGCTAAATGCAAGTACCGTTCATATCACAAAAATTTAGTAAAGTGCGGCATGCTTTGTAACTAGAGTTTAAGTTAAATCAGCTTGTTTAAATCAAGTTCAAGTAAATCAATTAGAAATATCTTTCAACAGTTCTCAAACAAGGACAAGTAACTAAGAGCATGGATGATGAAATCATATACTGCCCCTCGGGCTAACATCACTCAGTCCTCCCAATCACTCCAACCTCACAATCACTCATGCCTCACCATTACCCATGCCTCACAATCGCTCAGCACTCGGCACTCGGCACTCGCACTCAGTAGGTACCTACGCTCACTAGGGGTGTTCAGACTCTGGAGGGGCTCCTACAGCCCAAGCGATATAATCTGCACGGACAATTCACGTGATGCACGGACAACTCGCGTGCTTTAATATCATATAAGAATCCGCACGGACAACTCACGTGCTAAGGTACAATACCTCACAAACATGCCCTCGTCCTCACTCAGTCATAAACCTCTCCAGTCTCTCGGGCTCTCAGAAATCAAAGAAACCAGCCCAAACAACATTAACACGATGCAACAGATAGAATAACAGAGACTGAGCTATGATGTAAGAATGCATGAACATGACTGAGTACAGGATATCAACTAAAGCAGTGAGAGGACAGCAAGAAACGACCTCTAAGGCTCCAAACACTACTGGCACAAGGCCTAGACATGGTATCTAGCATGATTTACAGTAAATCTTTATAAAGCACATAAAAAGCATATAGCTACAACAGGTTGTTTAACTTTACAGTTGCTATGGGATGGACCAAGTCACAAATCTCCAATGGTGCACGCCCACACGCCCGTCACCTAGAATGTGCATCACCTCCAAATAGTCACATGACACAAAAATTCGGGGTTTCATACCCTCAGGACTAGATTTATAACCGTTACTTACCTCAACCCGAGCAAATTTCTACTCCGCAATGCCCTTGCATCTCGAATCGGCCTCCGAGCGTCCTGAATCTAGCCACAAGCAGTACCATACCATTAATATATGCTAAAGGCATCAATTCCACAAGAAAACTACTAAATAGACTCAAACCCCAAAATCGACTCAAATCCGACCCCCGGGCCCACATATCAAAATCTGACAAAAGTCACAAAACCCGAAAGCCCATTCACTCACGAGACTAACCACACAAAATTCATCAAAATCCGACATCATTTGGTCCCTCAAATCCTCAAATTACACTCTCCAAAATCCCAAGCCCTAACCCCCAATTTTCACTTCAAAACCCCACTAATTAGATGAGAAATCAATGGGAAAGCACCATAGCTAGGAGTATTAGAGCTCAAGCAACTTACCTCTGTGAAAACCCTTGAATCCCTTTCAAAGATCACCCTAAAAGTTCCAAAGTCCGAGTTAAAATGGTGGAAATGAGCAAAAATGACGAAGTCCTCAATTTATACATTCTGCCCAGTGAAACCGCACTTGCGGCCCCTTTTTCCGCTTCTGCGATGCCGCACCTGTGGAATTTCCATTGCAGGTGCGGAACTCACTTAAGATACCAGGTTCCGCATTTGCAGCAAAATCTCGCACCTGCGAAAGCACACCTGCGCATCTCCCTCTGCTTCTGCGACGCCAGCCAAATTCCTCATCTCCGTATCTGCGCCCCAGGCTTTGCACCTGCAGGATCGCAGATTCGACAGACTTCTCGCACCTGCACATTTTGCCCAGCTCCTCCAACCTCGCAACTGCGATCTCCCGCTTGCATCTGCGGTCTCGCACCTGCGATGAGACATCCGCTGGTGCGATTATGACGGCTGAGTTCAACTTCAGCAATTCCTCCAATTTCCAGACTTGTTCCGATAATCACTCGGAATCACCCCGAGGCCCTCGGGACCTCAACCAAACATACCAACATATCCCACAACATCATACGAACTTAGACAAATCATCAAATCATTCAAAACAACATCAAAACACCAAATTACACTCGGATTCAAGCCTAAGGACTTCTAAACTTTCGAATTCCACCAACGATGCCGAAACCCGCTAAACCACGTCCGAATGACCTCAAATTTTACACACAAATCAAAAATAACACCACGAACATATTCCAACTTTCGGAATTCCATTCCGACCCCGATATCAAAATTTTCACTACCGACCAAAATCGCCAAAATTCTAACTTTAGCCAATTCAAGCCTAATTCTACCACGGGCCTCCAAATATTATTCCGAGCGTGCTCCCAAGTCAAAAATCACCTAACGGAGCTAACAGAACCATCAAAATTTAAATCGGAGGTCATTTACACATAAGTCAATGTCCGGTTGACTTTTTTAACTTAAGCTTCTACTTTAGAGACTAAGTGTCTCAATTCACTCTGAAGCCACTCCGGACCCGAACCGACTAACTTGGTATAACACAATATAGTTGAGTAATACAAAAAGAAGCAGAAATGGGAAAAACAGGGTTATAACTCTCGAAACGACCGGTCGGGTCGTTACACTAAAACTCAATATTTACCTCAAAATTATGGATAAATATGCACAAAAACACATAAAAGAATTATCAAATAAGCCTAACAGGCAGGACTCCTTATTAATACTATAGTACAAGTTTTAATTTCACAAAGGGAGGATTTATACACATAAGCTTTCATCACAAGGATCTTGTCCTCATATAACTTCCACCGCGGCTTGTAGCCCAGTTTAAATATTTCACATCATATAAAAATGCGTGGATCTCGTCCTCAACTCCGAATCACAAGTATTTTGCACATTGTGCCAACTGAAATTTTCAATTTCCTTTCTTTCTTCTTTTCAATAAATTTCATAAATAATTTTTGCAACATACAATGAACCCCCATACTGGTAGGGCATATAATTCATAAAATTGTAATCAATTATCCCGAAATCGCATCAAAACCCACTGTAGTGAGAAATAAAAAGTCACCTTTGGACTCATAGCCCACAATAATGTACAAAACAAAATGATACACACGGGCTAACACCATAAAATCTCCCAACAGGGATAAACATGGGAGTGGAGTACAAATTCACTAATCCAGCATATATAAGAAGCATGAAAGGAGTTCTCACATCGATAATCGGAATCGAATCAAAATAAGAATGGTGCTCCTTTTATTATAAATTAAATCACACCTATAACTACACCATCTGGTGTATCGGCCTCAGCCAATTCATAGCAATTATATCAACGGGTCGGGCCTCCACCTCTTAGGTGCCCTCTACCCGCCTGTCCTCCACCCCTAACTGGTTGTGCACATGGAGTATTAACTGGAATAAAGCTTGTAGCCTAAGTGTTCTGATGAAATCCACCCCTCCCAAGTCTGGGACAATTTCTCTTGATGTGTCTAGTATCACCACTCTCATAACAACCCCTATGTGGGCGAGGCTGCTCATACTGAATCTCTGCCGGATAACTGGAATAAGCACTGTAAGAATCTCATGTCGGTGGTGCATTAAATGAACTTACTGTAGCACCCTTAATTTTTTGAAATTATTTTTGTGACCACGCTGGTACTCAAATGTAGAATTATTAAGGACGCGGGAATACCGCAAGCTAAAGCATCATCCCATACAAATCTCACCTCTTAATCATATACAAGTTTCGGAGAACCTTTCAATACCACATAAATACATCTCAGGCCAAACTGATATAACACATGACCCCGCAATCTAATCGTTAATAGTGGACTCCCCTCACTAGGCGCGAAGCCATAGGACACATTCCGATGATCCACTAACCTTTATCGCTCGTAGGACACCAGCCCTAAGATACCTCAAACCATTTATTTGGCGCATTTCATCCTTGTGACAGTTAAACTCGCTTTCTCCAATGCCTTGGCTGCTAGTATATACCCTTCGCTAAATAAAAATCCCATATGAACTACATAGTCTCTAATACCACCAACTATCTTCATATCTACATCCACCTCATGACCCTACCACGATTGTGACAATTAGGCAATTAATTAAACCTTCTTAAGATCATACTTATCAACTAAATGTCAGAACTTACTGCACCCCCATGTGTACAACTGAATGATCTCTAAATACTTCCGCATCCTCGATCTGGATGACACTTTGTAACAATGGTTGAGTAACCCTGGCACCCTTATAATCCCTATGTAGTATCATAAATTATTTGTGCATAGTTGATACTGAGTGCGCAATTTCATACACGAGTGGATGCAAAAGAACATAAGATATATGATTCAAGCTGAATAAATACCGCACGATAAGGAATGAAAAAAGTGAATTTTTCCTACTACCTCTGTAGCCTCTCAAAGATAAGTACAGACGTCTCCGTACCGATCCGCAGGACTCTACTAAACTCGTTCGTGGCTCGTAGAACCTATGAACCTAGAGCTCTGATACCAACTTGTCACGACCCAAAAATCCCACCATAGGCGTCGTGATGGCACTTAGTCTCTAAGACTAAGTAAGACGATTATAATCATAATTCAAGCAATGTTTTTTAAACATATAATTTAATACAACCTCCCAAGACTAGTAATACTGAGTCACGAACTCTAACTAAATGCATGGAATTACCTCGAGGATCGAATATACAGTATTGTTTGAATAAGAAATAAACAGTACAATAAAATGGAAAGACTCCAAGGGACTACGATGACCAAGCAGTCCTACCTTGAATCCTTGTAATCATACTCTAATCTCTGTCCGAATCTGATATCTACAATACCTGGCTCTGCACAAAAATATGCAGAAGTGTAGTACGATACACCACGGTCGGTACCCAGTAAGTATCAAGACTAACCTCAGTGGAGTAGTAACGAGGTACAGTCAAGATACTCACTAGTCAAATAACTTGTGCAATATAGCATACAAAAATAATAGAAAACAAATGGCAGTGATAGTAACACCAATCAACTAGTGATTTAAACAGCAAGGCAATAGGAACACCATAAATATTGCTCAAACGAATAATAAACACAGGTACAACCAATTAATCAAGTCCTTCAAAATATACATCTTTTATCTAGTGGTAATCACCCTCCACTTCCAACTAAGAGGTTGTGAGTTCGAGTCACCCCAAGAGCAAGGTGGGGAGTTCTTGGAGGGAGGGAGCCGAGGGTCTATCGGAAACAACCTCTCTACCCCAGGGTAGGGGTAAGGTCTGCATACACACTACCCTCCCCAGACCCCACTAGTGGGATTATACTGGGTTGTTGTTGTTGTTGTTGTTGTTGTTGTTGTTGTTGTTGTTGTTGTTGTTGTATTTATAAGTTTTTCAATAAAAGTCTCTAGAATATAATCCTTTTCAATAAATATATTTTGAATATACTTCCTTCAAATAAATATCTTTCCATTATAATTCTTTCAAATAGATATCTTTCAAATAAATATCTTTCGAATATAATTCTTTCAAATACATATCTTTCAAATATAATTCTTTCAAATAAATATCTTCCGAATATAATTCTTTCAAGTAAGTATCTTTCAAATATAATTCTTTCAAGTAAATATCTTTCAAATATACTTCTTTCAAGTAAATATCTTTCTAATATAATTTCTTCAAGTAAATATCTTTCAAATATACTTCTTTCAAGTAAATAAATATCTTTCTAATATAATTTTTTAAAATAAATATCTTTCTAACATAATTCTTTCAAATAACAGTCATCATGTGACACCTCATTTAACTTTCCTGGCGTGAGAAATATATTCAACATATCACATCAAATGGCACGACAATACCTTCGTGCACTTGTCTCATTCTCACCCAATATATATATATATATGTAGATCAAATCAATTGGCACGGCAACACCCTTCGTGCATTTATCGTTTTCTCACCGTGCTTACATATAACAATATTAACTAGGTAGGGGAAATGCCAATAACAATAAATGAAATAAAGTGGAGGCATACATGAAGCAACAACGACTACAAGTCACATAGAAAATATAAGTGCACAATAATATCTCAAGATAAAGGCATGAATGTATACACAACAAAACGATATCACAATATAATGTATGTCTCTCGTCCTCGCCTGCACGGAGACACCCTTCATGCCATGAATATAGTATAATATAAAAATAATGGCACGGCATCACCCTTCGTGCTTTTACTCTCGTCCTCACCTGATAATATAAATGAAATGGCACGGCATCACCCTTCGTGCTTTACACTCTCAATGGCATGGCATCACCCTCCGTGCTTTACACTCTCAAATGACATGTCATCACCCTTCGAGCTTTATACTCTCCCTCACATGATAATATAATTCAAATGGCATGGCATCACCCTTCGTGCTTTACACTCTTCCTTACCAAGCACATGTATATCAATAGAAAGCAAGGTAGGAAGCATAAATAACATCAAGGAGAGTGTTTAAACTATAGCACAATACAACAATTCATATCATAATTTGCCACTGACCACAACCAAATTCCAAATATGTAGCAAAATCAATAAATTTCTCAACAAATATCCCAAGGCTCCACACAACATATATAAAACCTCAAAACAATCAACGGAGATGGAAAATACTCAGTATAGGGCAACACCTTCTTTAATCTAAATTCTTAATAATTATATAAACACCTCTTCTTAAGCTTATTTAATTAATTATTTGCAGATAAAAAATTCATAATGAAACTAATTTCCATGAAATATCAAATATCAATTCACGGAATCCACATAAATATACAAGTAATAATCACATCAAATTATCATATAAAATTAGATTCAACAAACACGAATTGAGGCATGGCAAAATAGATGATTTAATAAATGCCAATAATTATCCAATTTACTACACAATATGTCTAAGACCTTAACCCAATATATTTTGCACATATAAGCCCAAGTACGTACTCGTCACCACACGGCTTTTCATATTTCACAAATGGAACATAAGACTCGATGCCTAAGGGGTAATTCCCCCACTCAAGGTTAGGCAAGATACTTACCCTTTTGAAGTTATGCCGATATTCCAAAATCGTCTTCTTGCTTGAATTGACCTCCGGACAACACAAATCTATCCAAATTAATTGTACAACTTTATTAAAATTTATCGGAAATAATTTCGGATAATAAAATGTCGACTTATAATTTTATTCTAAAAAGTCAACCAAAGTCAACGCGGGGCTCGACTCTCGGAACCCGACATACTTTTCACGAAATTCGAACACCCATTAGAGTTCAACCATACCAATTTTATCCAATTCTGATAACAACTCGACCTCCAAATCTTAAATTTCCATTTTTGAAAAGCTTTTACAAAAATTCCAATTTCCTCCATTAAACTCGAATTAAATGATGAATATAACCATAGATTCATGAAATATAATCACTTTAGGATATAGAACACTTACCCCAACCAAGCTTGTGAAAAATCCCTCCAGAATTGCCTAAATCCGAGCTCCAAGAATGCAAAACGAAAATGGAAAAATGACCAAGTTCAATCCTTATGTTTCTGCCCAGTTTCGCACCTGCGGACACATTTGTCGCACCTGCATGCTCGCTTTTGCGAGAAAATATTTTCTTCTGCGACGTCCATTGTCACGACCCGAAATTCCCACCTTCGGACCGTGATGGCGCCTAACATTTCACTTGCTAGGCAAGCCAACGTTAGAATAATATTATCCATTTTAAAACAATTTTCAAATTTATTAATAACAAAGAATTAAATGCGGAAGTAAAGTCTAAAATATAGTGAATAATCCATAAAATAACGGTGTATAAATACTATCACATAATTAGTGTCACAAGTACACGGGCTTCTAGAATAATACAAATAAAGGTTTGAATAAGATAAAGCTGTCTGGAAACAAACACACAGCTAAAGTAAAGTAGACGGGGACTTCAGAACTGCGGACGCCGTACAGTTATACCTCAAGTCTCCTCTGGTAGCTGAAATCCGAGCAAGTCTATGATACGCCGCTAGGACCAACTCCGAAATCTGCACAAGAAGTGCAGAGTGTAGTATCAGTACAACCGACCCCATGTACTGGTAAGCCTAACCTCGACGAAGTAGCGGCGAGGCTAAGGTAGGTCACTTACAATAACCTGTACGCATTAATAGTAATAACAACAATAATAGAAATATATCAGGTAACTCATTTTTAACAGTTGAAGCTAATTCAGCAGTCATAACCAATTATTATTTCCATCAATTTCCGTTGCAGCGTGCAAGCCGCTCACACAACATATTCATTTTCAATCCTCCCATATATTTATTTTAATCAGGTATATATAGACTTTTAAATAAGTCTGTTTAGACTTTTTAAATGTCATGACCCCAAATTTCCTCCGTAGGAGGTCGTGATGATACCTAATCTCTAAGGCTAGGTAAGCCTATTAATGCGGAATAATAATAGATATCTGAAATAAATAAACTACAATTCAAATAATTGCAACTCCCAAAACCCGGTAGAATTAAGTCACAAGCTTCTAAAAATTTATTCTCTATGTCTCTATACATCAGAGTCTAAAGCAAATAAGGAAGACAACATAGTAAGATAGAAGGGGACTCCAGAGTCTGCGGACACTGGTAGATATACCTCGAAGTCTCCTCATACAGCTAGTTTACTGATGCCTGGTGTGATAAGATGTACCTGGATCTGCACAAAAAGATATGCAGAAGCGTAGTATGAGTACACCACAGCGGTACCCAGCAAGTGCCAAGCCTAACCTCGGTAGAGTAGTGACGAGGTCAGGTCAGGCCTTACTGTAAAATAAATAATAACATGGTAAAATGTTTAACAATATAATAAGATAAAATGATAATGGAAATGAATCAAGTAGTATGTCACCATTTAATAACACCAAACAATGGCAATTAATGCCTCGTGGAAGCAAAACAAAATTCTTTTTAACTTAAAGAAAATCACAACAATAATCAAAGGCAACTACAGCCATAAATCAATATCCACAAGGGAACTCCCGAGGTATCGCCTCGTAGTCCCAAATCATAAATAAATTCATAATATCTCATTTTCTTATCTCACCGCGGGAGCCTTCATAATTTATTTTAAAGTAAACATTTTTTCCGAAATAGCATCCCGCGTTTTAGCCATCCTTATCACACCGCATGAATTCTAGTAGTTTCCCTTACTAGCCACGCGTATCAAGCCACCCTTATCTCACCGCATGCATTTCAATACCCAGACCTTATACCACCGCATGCGTATCAACATCACAATATATCACAATTCGCACCTCAAGTGCTCAAAAAATTTAACTTGACATAATACTTCAACAACAATATTTTTTCACAATAAAGAGCTCACGGCTCATGCCAACATAAATCATCAATAATATTTTTCCATAAAAAGAGCTCACGGCTCCATCACAATGAGTATGAAAATCTTATAAAAATATTCAGGAATAAATAATTCAGCAAAATAATATTTCAAAATCTTTAATACGTTGCTTCAATACCAAATTTAAAAATGTCAAATACTTCATATTAATAATATTTAATTTAAATAAAATTAACTTCAAATAATGCACAGAATAAAAGAAACCAAGTTTCAACTAAACAGGTAAAACAATTAGCAGGAAAAGGTCAAGCAACTTTAAAATATAAACATTAAATCAATGATGAAGAATATATCAGAATAAAATAGTTTAATTAATGCGCAACAGTGATCTACACAATTTAAAAATATAATCTTTCATATTTAGCCCGTGTACACACTCGGCACCTCGTGTACATGACTTTCAACACATTACAATTTATCACTTCAATACCAATCCTATGGGAGATTTCCCCCACACAAGGTTAGACAAATCACTTACCTCGACTTGCTCCAATTTAACCAAGTAGTATGCCTTTTCCTCGATTTTTCGACTCTAATCGACTCGTATCTAGTCATAATTAATTCGATACAGTCAATAAAAATTGTAGAATCAATTCCATAAGAAAATACTATATTTTTAAATAAAATCCGAAATTAACTAAAAAATTGCCCGTGGGGCCCACATCTCGGAATCTGGCAAAACTCACAAAATCTGACAACCCATTCAATTACGAGTCCAACCATACCAGTTTCACTCAAATCCGACTCTGAATCGACATCGAAATCTCAAAAATTCGTTTCTCTAGGATTTCTAAATTTTTCCCAAATTTCCATCTCAATACACTAATTAAATGGTGAAAATAATGATATATTCGTGTATATTAACCAAATTCGAGTTAGAATCACTTACCCCAATGTTTTTCCTTGAAAATCTATCAAATATCGCCTCTGCTCAAGCTCCAATTTGTCAAAAATGGTGAATGGCACGAAATCCTCAATTTTATTAAACTGCCGAGGCAGCCATCGATCTTGGGCATCGATCATGACTTCGATCTTTTTGTCCCTCTATCCCGGCCTCGGTCATAGCCCTCGATCCTGGGCCTCGATCCTGGGACTTCGATCACTGGTCTCGGTCATAGCCCTCGAGCCTACCCTCGAGCCTGCCTTCGATCATGGCCCCCGAGCCTGCCTTTGATCATGGCCCCGAGCCTTGCCCTCGAGCCTGAGAAGCCTGAGGGCCCTGTGGAATAGATGGGCCTGAGAAATCTGTGGAGGTGCACCCCTCTTAAATCTGGGGCAATCTCTCATAATATGACGAGTGTCACCACACTCAAAACAAGCCCTCGGAGGACGTGGCTGCTGGGACTGGCTCGGGCCTGATTGACTAGACTGCCCGCTGAAAGCACCCCGTACCGGAGGTACAATAGACACTGGCAGTGCATAATATGGAACCTGAGGTCTGGGAGTAGCCGAAATACCACTGGAAGCTGGAAGTACTGAATGAATAGGACGACTCACATAACCTCTACCATAACGGGCTGCAACTGGGGCACGAGAATTATTATATGTTCCAGAATCTCGAGGTCTCTTAGCTTCCCTCTCTTCCCTCTCCCGGATCCGCATACCTTCCAATCTCCTAGCAATTGACACCACATGTTGGAATGTGATGTCCATCTCTAGCTCTCGGGCTATACTGTATCTGATATTAGGGTGGAGACCCGCAATAAATATGTGAACCCGCACCCGAACTGTAGCAACCAAGGCTGGTGCATGCCTCGCCAAATTAGTGAGTCGGACCGCATATTCTGACACGGTCATAGAACCCTGGCGCAGCTACCCAAACTCTGCATGCCATGCATCTCTAAGACTCTGAGGAACATACTCCCTTAAGAACATATCTGAAAATTAAGTCCAAGTGAGTGAAGATGCCTCAGCGGGACTATCCAACTCATATGCCTGCCACCACTGGTAGGCTGCTCCTCTAAACTGGAATGTCGTGAAAGAAACCCCACTGGAATCCACAATACCCATAGTACAAAGGATACAGTGACATTCCTACAGAAAACCTTGATCATCCATCCTCTGAAGCTAAATCGCTAAAAGTGGGAGGGTGGTACTTCTTGTACCTCGAGCCTGAGCTGCTCCCCCTCTGAAACTGCTATCCTAATCTCAGGCCGAACTGGGACAACTGGCTGCACTGGTATAACCTCTGGGACATGGTCAACTTGGGCCCGTGGCTCTGGAGTACGGGCGGCGGGAGTCTGTGCTCCTCCCCCGGCCTGAGATGTGGCAGGAGCAAGTGGAATTAACCCTGCCTAGGCTAGAGTATCAAACATTCTCAAACACTGGGCAAGAGTCTCCTGAAGTGCAGGAGTAATAACAGGCGTCTCAGGTGCCTGCTCTCCAACTGGAGCTACTGGTGGCTCTGGTGCAGCAGCTTGTGCAGGTGCTCTGGCTGCACCACGTGGTCTTCCTCGGCCTCTGCCCCGACCCCGGCCTCTTGCGGCTCTAACAGGGGGCGCGAGTGTCTGATCATCGGATCCAGTTGTGCGTGTCCTCACCATCAATGAGAGAATAGAAAGACAATGGTTTAAAATTTTGAAGTCAACAAATACGCACGATAAGGAATCAAAGAAGTGGATATTTCCTAACAGTTCCATAGCCTCTCGAAGATAAGTGCAGGTGTCTCCGTACCGATCCGCAAGACTCTACTAAACCTGCTTGTGACTCATAACACCTATGAACCTAGGGCTCTGATACCAACTTGTCACGACCCCAAATTCCCTCCGTAGGAGGTCGTGATGGCACCTAGTCTCTAAGACTAGGTAAGCCTATCAATGTGGAATAATAATAGATATCTGAAATAAATAAGCTACAATTCAAACAATTTCAACTCCCAAAACCCGGTAGAAATAAGTCACAAGCTTCTAACAATTTATTCTCTATGTCTCTATACATCATAGTCTAAAGCAAATAAGGAAGACAAAATAGTAAGATAGAAGGGGACTCCGGAGTCTGCAGACGCTGGCAGATATACCTCAAAGTCTCCTCGTACAGCTAGTTTACTGATGCTTCGTCTGATAAGATGTACCTGGATCTGCACAAAACGATGTGCAGAAGCGTAGTATAAGTACACCACAGCGGTACCCAGTAAGTGCCAAGCCTAACCTCGATAGAGTAGTGACGAGGTCAGGTCAGGCCCTACTGGAAAATAAATAATAACATGGTAAAATGTTTAACAATATAATAAGATAAAATGATAATGGAAATGAATCAAATCGTATGTCACCATTTAATTACACCAAATAATGGCAATTAATACCTCGTGGAAGCAAAACATAATTCTTTTCAACTTTAAGAAAATCACAACAATAATCAAAGGCAATTGCGGCCATAAATCAATATCCACAAGGGCACTCCCGAGGTACCGCCTCATAGTCCCAAATCATAAATAAATTCACAATATCTCAGTTCCTTATATCACCGCGGGAGCCTTCACAATTTATTTTAAAGAAAATATTTTTCCCGAAATAGCATCCCGCGTTTTAGCCATCCTTATCACACCGCATGACTTCTAGTAGTTTCCCCTACTAGCCACGCGTATCAAGCCACCCTTATCGCACCGCATGCGTTTCAACACCCACACCTTATACCACCGCATGTGTATCAACATCACAATACATCACAATTTACACATCAAGTGCTCAAATAATTTAACTTGCCAAAATACTTCAACAACAATATTTTTCCACAATAAAGAGCTCACGTCTCATGTCAACATAAATCATCAATAATATTTTTCCACAATAAAGAGCTCACGGCTCCATCACAATGAATACAAAAATCTTACAAAAATATTCAAGAATAAATAATTCAGCAAAATAATATTTCAAAATCTTTAATACGTTGCTTCAATACCAAATATAAAAATGTCAAATATTTCATATTAATAATATTTAATTTAAAGAAAATCAACTTCAAATAATGCACAGAATAAAAGAAACCAAGTTTCAACTAAGTTTCAACTAAACAGGTAAAACAATTAGCAGGAAAAGGTCAAGCAACCTTAAAATATAAACATTAAATCAATGATGAAGAATATATTAGAATAAAATAGTTTAATTAATGCGCAACAGTGATCAATACAATTTAAAAACATAATCTTTCACATTTAGCCCGTGTACACACTCGTCGCCTCATGTACACGACTTTCAATATATTACAATTTATCACTTCAATACCAATCCTAGGGGAGATTTCCCCCACACAAGGTTAGACAAGTCGCTTACCTCGACTTGCTCCAATTTAACCAAGTAGTATGCATTTTCCTCGATTTTCTGTCTCCTACCGACTCGTATCTAGTCATAATTAATTCGATACAGTCAACAAAAATTATAGAATCAATTCCATAAGAAAATACTATATTTTTAAATAAAATCCAAAATTAACTCTCGGAATCCGGCAAAACTCACAAAATCCGACAACCCATTCAATTACGAGTTCAACTATACCAGTTTCACTCAAATCCGACTCCGAATCGACACCGAAATCTCAAAAATTCGTTTTTATGAGATTTCTAAAATTTTTCCAAATTTCCATCTCAATACACTAATTAAATGGTAAAAACAATGATATATTCATGTATATTAACAAAATCCGAGTTAGAATCACTTACCCCAATGTTTTTCCTTGAAAATCTATCAAATATTGCCTCCACTCAAGCTCCAATTTGTCAAAAATGGCGAATGGGACGAAATCCCCAGTTTTATAAAACTGTCGAGGCCATCGATACTGGGCATCGATCATGGCTTCGATCTTTTCTGCCCTCGATCTTGGCCTCGGTCATAGCCCTCGATCCTGGGCCTCGATCCTGGGCCTTCGATCACTGGTCTCGGCCATAGCCCTCGAGCCTACCCTCGAGCCTACCTTCGATCATGGCCCTCGAGCCTTGCCCTCGAGCATTGCCCTCGAGCCTTGCTCTCGAGCCTGCCTTCGATCATGGCCCTCGAGCCTTGCCCTCGATCATGGCCCTCGATTTCTGGGTAGAAGAACATTTGCAGCAGCTGTTTAATTCCCATTTTTGATCTGTTAACCATCCGAAACTCACCCGAGGCCCTCGGGACCTCAACCAAATACACCAACAAGTCCTAAAACATCATATGAACTTATTTAAAACCTCAAATCACATCTAACAACGCTAAAATCGCAATTCACACTCCAATTCCACCTTACTGAAACTTAAGAATTTCCAACTTCTACATTCGATGCTGAAACCTATCAAATCAAGTCTGATTGACCTCAAATTTTGCACACAAGTCATAAATGACATAACGAAGCTATGAAAATATTCAAAACTGGATTCCGACCCCGATATCAAAAAGTCAACTCCCCGGTTAAACTTCCTAACTTAAATTCCTGTTTTAGCCATATCAAGCCTAATTTCACTACGGACTTCCAAATAAAATTCCGATCACGCTCCTAAGTCCAAAATTATCATACGGAGCTGTTGGAATCATCAAAATTCTATTCCGAGTTCGTTTGCATAGAATTCGACATCCGGTCACTATTTGAACTTAAGCTTTTAAAACCTTTAATTTTTCATCAAAATTCCATATCTCGGGCTAGGGACCTCGGAATTTGATTCCGGGCATACGCCCAAGACCCAAATCACGATATGGGTCTACCAAAACTGTCAAAATACTGATCCGAGTCTGTTTGCTCAAAATGTTGACCAAAGTCAACTCAGTTGAGTTTTAAACCTCTAATTCACATTTTAATCTATTTTTCACATAAAAACTTTCCGAAAAATTTTACGGACTGCGCACACAAGTCGAGTAATGATAAATAGTGCTTTCTGAGGTCTTAGAACACAGAATTAATTATTAACTTTAAAGATGACATTTTGGGTCATCACATTCTCCACCTCTAAAACAAACGTTCGTCCTCGAACGGAGTTAGAAAAAGTACTTGAGCTGGTGAATAAGTGTGGAAAACAGCTGCGCATATCATGCTTGGTCTCCCAAGTTGCCTCCTCGACCGGATGACCCTTCCACTGAACCATCACGGAAGCAATGTTCTTTGACCTCAGCTTTCGAACCTGCCTATCTAAAATAGCCACTGGTTCCTCAACATAAGTTAGATCCTTGTCCAACTAAACCGAACTGAAGTCTAACACATGAGACTGATTGCCGTTATATTTCCGAAGCATAGAAACATGGAATACCGGATGAACTACAGAGAGACTAGGTGGTAGTGCAAGTTTGTAAGCCACCTCTCCAACTCTCTCAAGAATCTCAAAAGGTCCAATATACCTAGGGATCAACTTGCCCTTCTTCCCGAACCTCATCACCCCCTTTATAGGCGAAACCCGGAGCAAGACCCGCTCACCAACCATGAATGCAACATCACGAACCTTCCGATCCGCATAACTCTTCTGTCTAGATTGGGCTGTATGAAGTCGATCCTGAATCAACTTAACCTTTTCCAGGGCATCCTGAACCAAGTCTGTACCCAATAGCCTAGCCTCGCCAGGTTCGAACCAACCCACTAGAGACCGACACCGCCTACCATACAAGGCCACATACGGAGCCATTTGAATGCTCGACTGGTAACTGTTGTTGTAAGCAAACTCAGCAAGTGGTAAGAAATGGTCCCAAGCACCCCCAAAGTTCGACAATCCATTCAATTGCAAGTCCAGCCATACCAGTTTCACTCAAATCCGACTCTGAATCGACACCGAAATCTCAAAAAATTATTTCTATGAGATTTCTAAACTTTTCTCAAATTTCCATCTCAATACACTAATTAAATGGTGAAAACAATGATATATTCGTGTATATTAACCAAATCCGAGATAGAATCACTTACCCCAATGTTTTTCCTTGAAAATATTTCAAATATTGCCTCCACTCAAGCTCCAATTTGTCAAAAATGGCGAATGGGACGAAAACCCCAGTTTTATAAAACTGCCGAGGCATCCATCGATCCTGGGCATCGATCATGGCTACGATCATTTTTGCCCTCGATCCTGGCCTCGGTCTTAGCCCTCGATCCTGGGCCTTTGATCACTGGTCTCGGTCATAGTCCTCGAGCCTACCCTTGAGCCTGCCTTCGATCATGGACCTTGAGCCTGCCTTCGATCATGACCCTCGAGCCTTGCCCTCTAGCCTGCCTTCGATCATGGCCCTCGATTTCTGGGCAAAAGAACATTTGCAGCAGCTTTTGCATCAGCTATTTAAGTCCCATTTGTGATCCGTTTACCATCTGAAACTCACTTGAGGCCCTCGGGACCTCAACCAAATACACCAACAAGTCCTAAAACATCATACGAACTTATTTGAAACCTCAAATCACATCAAACAATGCTAAAATCGCAATTCACACTCCAATTCCAGCTTAATGAAACTTAAGAATTTCCAACTTCTACATTCGATGCCGAAATCTATCAAATCAAGTCCGATTGACCTCAAATTTTGCACACAAGTCATAAATGATATAATGGAGCTATGAAAGTTTTCAAAACTGGATTCCGACCCCGATATCAAAAAGTCAACTCCCCGATCAAACTTCCAAACTTAAATTCCTATTTTAGCCATTTCAAGCCTAATTTCACTACGGACTTCCAAATAAAATTCCGATCATGCTCCTAAGTCCAAAATCACCATACGGAGCTGTTGGAATAATCAAAATTCTATTCCGGGGTCGTTTGCACATAATTCGACATCCGGTCACTATTTAAACTTAAGCTTTTAAAACCTTTAATTTTTCATCAAAATTCCGTATCTCGGGCTTGGGACCTCGGACTTTGATTCTGGGCATACGCCCAAGTCCCAAATCACGATACGGACCTACCAAAACTGTCAAAACATTGATCCAAGTCTGTTTGCTCAAAATATTGACCAAAGTCAACTCAATTGAGTTTTAAAGCTCCAATTCACATTTTAATCCATTTTTCACATAAAAACTTTTTGAAAAATTTTACGGACTGCGCACGCAAGTCGAGTAATGATAAATAGTGCTTTATGAGGTCTTAGAACACATAATTAATTATTAACTTTAAAGATGACATTTTGGGTCATCACATTAAATAAGTCTGTTGCGGCGTGCAATCCGATCCCCCAATATGGGCTTTTTAACAAGCCTGTTGCGGCGTGCAAACCGATCCCCCAATATGGACATTTTAATAAGTTTGTTGCGACGTGCAACCCGATCCCCTAATATATATATATATATATATATATATATATATATATATATATATATATATATATATATATATATATTCCTTTTCATTTTCGTTGCGGCGTGCAACCCGTTCCCCCAATATAACTTTAAACAACTAATAAATGTAATAAAAATTACTCCAATAAATACCACGTCCAATGAGAAACTATTAAGAATCAAGACACACAATAATTATAATTTATCTATGAGCAAACAATGGCAATTATCAATTAATTGTGAAAATCATGGAAAAAATAGACAATTAATATTTAGTATGCTAAATGTCAAATAAAAATTAAGACAAATAAATCAAATAGCATGTAACAATTGTTGCAGGAATTCAAGAATTAATATTTGACAAAGAATAGAAGAGAAGCAATTATTATAACAATTAATTCATGATTTAAAATGATTTATGATTTTTCAAATAATTATGCAAACATTTAATTTGACGACGTATAGATACTCATCACCTTGACTATACATCGTTCACATGGATTTCACATAACAAATAGTTTAAGGGTTCTATTCCGTCAAGTTAAGGTTAACCACGACACTTCCCTCGCTTTACAAATTTTCAATCAATTACTCGACCAAAGCTTTTCCCTTTGAATTTGTCGCCAAAAGCGTCAAATCTATACACAAACAATTTGATATACTCAATACGAATCAAAGGAATTAATTCCATATGAATTTACTAATTTGCCGGATAAAAATCCAAAATTTATTTTAAAATTCGACAGAGGGGACCAGGTCTCAAATCTCAGAAAAACTTACGAAATCCGAACACCCATTCTGAGACGAGTTCAACCAGACAAAAATTATCAAATTCGATGTCAAATGGACCCTCAAATCTTAAATTTTTGTTTTTGGAAGATTTTGTAAAAATCTGATTTTTCTCCCATAAATTTACGGATTCATGATATAAATAAGTATGGAATCATGAAATATAATCGATATAGGATAAGGAACACTTACCCCAATGTTTTCCCATAAAAAATGCCAAAGAATCGCCTTACCCGAGCTCAAACATTGGAAATGGTTGAAACTGGGTCAAAATCCCATTTCCAGAACTTAAGTTCTGTGTAATGACCCAACCTGTCATTTTGACTTTTAGAACCCCGTTACCCTAAAAAAAACTCCTTGTATGTGCTTTTATTAATTTATGACTTGCGGGGATGGTTGGTTCGAGATTTGGGAGTGTTCGGGTTGAAATAGGAACACTTAGTTCCTTAAGTTGGCCTTAGAATGCTAAGTTTGACTTCGGTCGATATTTTTGAGAAAATGACCCCGGAATCAGGATTTGACGGTTCCAATAGCTCCGTATGGTATTTTGGACTTAGGAGCGTGTTCGGAATTTTATTTGGAAGTCCGTAATTAAATTAGGCTTGAAATGGCTAAAACAAGAAATTAAGTTTGGAAGTTTGACCAGGGAGTTGACTTTTTGATATCGGGGTCGGAATTTAGTTCCGAAAAGTTGCATAGCTCCGTTATGTCATTTATGACTTGTGTGCAAAATTTGAGGTCAATCGAACTTGGTTTGATAGGTTCCGACACCGAATATAGAAGTTGGAAATCTTAAGTTTCATTAAGCTTGAATTGGAGGATGATTCGTGGTTTTAGCGTTGTTTGGTGTGATTTGAGGGTTCGACTAAGTTCGTATGATATTTTGGGACTTGTTGGTATAATTGGTTGAGGTCCCGAGGGGCTCGGGTGAGTTTCGGATAGCTAACAGATCACTTTTGGCTTTTGGGAGACTGCTGATAGCTGCTGGTATTTTTCTTCTGATTTCCTTATACGCGATCGTGTAAGTTGGTCTGCGATCACGTAGGGTAATTTGGGCAGAGGTGAATTTGTTCTACGCGATCGCGTGAATGGGGTTGTGATCGTGTAGGCTTAATTTGGGCGGCTGGAAATATTGTTCTATGCGATCGCGTGGGAACGTCCGTGATTGCGTAGGTTGGGCCAGCCT
The DNA here is from genome assembly GCF_000390325.3 of Nicotiana tomentosiformis. Classification (NCBI taxonomy): domain Eukaryota; kingdom Viridiplantae; phylum Streptophyta; class Magnoliopsida; order Solanales; family Solanaceae; genus Nicotiana; species Nicotiana tomentosiformis. The sequence continues at coordinate 82,409,448 of NC_090812.1, read as the reverse complement.
GTGCATCGCGATCGCGTGGCATTGTTTGCGATCGCATAGGGGAAATTGGAGAGGAAGCTGGCCACGCATTTTCTCTATGCGATCGCGTGAAGAGGGATGCCATCGCATAGTGTTGGAACCTTGTGCACCGCGATCGCGTGAGACTTTATGCGATCGCGTAGAATTATTTTCTGGGCAGAAGAATTTGTGCTATGCGATCGTGTGAGGAAGTTCGCGATCACATAGAAGAAATCACTGGGCAGAGAGTTTAAGTTCTCAAATTTCCATTTTTACCGATTTGGAGCTCGGAATGAGGCGATTTTTGGGAGATTTTCAGAGAAAACAATGGGGTAAGTGTTCTTAACTCAATATTGGTTAAATTACCCGAATCCATGGTTATTTTTATCATTTAATTGGTGAATTAAGTTAGAAAAGTTTGAAAACCCTCTTGGATAAATTTGAGGATTTGAGGGCCGGATTGTTAACGGAATTTAGTAATTTTGGTATGGTTAGACTCGTGGTTGAATGGACGTTCATATTTCGTAACTTTCGCCGGATTTTGAGACATGGGTCCCACTGACGAATTCTGAATTAATTTCGGATTTTCATTGAAAAATGTAGTATTTTCTTATAGAATTGATTCCTATAAATTTTAGTGATTGTATCGAAATGATTTTGGCTAGATTCGAACCAGTCAGAGTTGGATAATCGTGGAAAAGGACTTCTAGAGGATTAAATTGGAGCAAATTAAGGTAAGTCTCTTGTCTAATCTTGTGAGGGAAAAATTACCCCATAGGTAATTAAAGTAATAAATGTTGCTAATTGTGGGGACTACGTACGCACGAGGTGACGAGAGTCCGTGCGTAGCTACTCTTAATGCTAAAGTCCGGGTAGTTTAGGACTCAAAGCATGAATTACTTGTGTAAATTATATTCTTTATTTAATTAATATTATTTTATACATATATATTAAAGGATGGAAATCTCATATACTTGATTTTCTGTTTAAATTAATTAATTGCTAAGAAAAATTGTCCTTCCTCCTGAAGTTATCTTATAATAAATATACTCTCATTTCGGAGGTACATAAGAAAATGTCCTCCTTTCTTGTGGAGCGGGCCGAACGCCTCGACAGGATAGATGCATCTATGGATCGTGCCGCACGTCCCTCGGCAGTGTACACGACACTCTGGATCGGGTCATACGACCTTGGCAGAAATAGTGCCTAATAATAATAATTACATGATACTTTAATAGTTTATTGCAGCTTGTGAAGCTAATTGATAAACTGGAAATCTTTGGAATTTAAAGAATTATTATCCTTGCTTGTTAAGGAATTATTGTTATTCCTGTAAATGAGACTAATTAATAAATTGGAAATTTATTGGAATTGAAGGAATTTAACTGATATATTGGGAATTGTTGCATTTGAAGGAAATTAATTACATCTACTGGTTAAATAAATTATTGTTATATTCTGTGAATCATGTTGATTTAGATATTCTAGTTTTATATTAATTATTATTATTGACCCATAGTGAGTGTCAAAGTCGACCATCTCGTCTCTACCACTTCGAGATTAGGCTTGATACTTACTGGGTACACGTTATTTACGTACTCATACTACAGTTGCTGTACTTTTTGTGCAGGACCCGAGGCAAGTACTAGTGGGGGACCTATCATCTTACACCCACGTTATCCAGGGGCATAGTGGTGAGCTGCGTTTCTGAGTCGTTCTGCAGCTACTAGTGTCTCTCCTTGTATTTTCACTCTGTCTATTTTTATTCCAGACAGTATTTGAGGTTTTGTATAATCTACTAGATGCTCATACACTTGTGACACCAGATCTTTGCACACACATTGGTAGAATTTGGAATTGTATTATTTTACTTAGATTTAAGTTAATCGGTATATTTTCTAATTTCTTAATATTGCTAGTAAAATAATAAATTTCTTAGAAAATTATTCTGAAAATAATTAATATATGTTTAAATTACTAGTTGGCTTGCCTAGCTGTAGTGTTGGGCGCCATCACGCCCAATAGGTGAAATTGGGTCGTGACAACATGGTATCAGAGCACTAGGTTTACGTAGCTCTCACAAGTTATGAGCAGACCTAATAGAGTCTTGCAGATCGGTACGGAGATGTCTATACTTATCTTCGAGAGGCTATAGGATGTTAGAAAACTACCTTTCTTCATATTCCATCGTGCAATTAATGTAGTACTAAATATCCTTCTCTTATTCTCTCACAGATGGTGAGAACATGTTCTAATGAGGTTCCAGACTAGGGAAGAGCTACTCCCCCAGTCTAAGTTGCTCGGACATGGCAATTTATGCGTTGTACCCATGTTGACACGACACTGATACGGGTAAGGGTATGGGATCTGTGTTGGATTCGGTCAGACAAGATCGGGTGCGTTAACCAAAAAGAGAAGGAAAATGTTTTATACTTAAAAAAATAGAGACATGGAAAAGGTTTTGTTGGGGAAGAAGACTAAGGAAAGAAGAAGAGGCGAGTGCAGATAGACAAAGAAGACAGAGACAAATTAGGATATGCTTTTTGAAAAGTGATATGCTTTCTTCTTGAAAAGTGATATGCTTTCTTGAAGAGTAATATGCTTTCTAGCTGTCATGACCGTGTGCAAACTTTTTGTCTCGTGACCACCACTAACTTTTTATATTTGATTTACTCTCATTTATTTGTCTCGGGCCCACCACTATCTAACTTTTTATATTTGATTTACTCTTATTTATACATTTCAATTGACCATAAAAGGACAAGTTTTTCTTTATCCCAAAAAACTATACGTGGAGCATGCTTTGAAATCTTTAAGCTTTTGATTCTTTTGACGATGTAAAATAAGAGAACAGTAGCAAAAACACGAATAAAGAAAAAATTCACATTTAACAAGTTATAGGTAAGTACTCCACATGATTTAGAGATATATATTTATTTTTATTTTTGAATTATTTTTATCCGGATCCCCGCACCTGTGTCTATTCTAGGATCCATATCCCCGAATCTTAAAATTTCTATCTTAAAGGATCCGACCTTTAGATCCGTACCCATGTCGGAAACTCGTACCCGTGTCAGAGCAACTTAGCCCCCAGTTGCTAGAGGCCGAGGCCGAGGGAGGGCTCCATCCCGTGGTAGGGGGCGAGGACGTCCCAGGACTATTCCAGTTATGCCGCCAGTGGGTCCAGCAGAGAACCCCATTATTGAGGAACAGGGTGAGGTGCCTGTGGCGGAGCCAGCTCCAGTGGATTTCATATCTGCATCAGGATTTCAGGATGTCATGGGTCGTATGCTGCGGTTCATAAACAATATGACTCAGGCCAATTTATTTCCGGCAGACCCAGCCACATCTCAAGCGAGCGGGGGAGCACAGACCCCTACCGCACAGGCTCATGGACAGGCAGTTGCTGTATATCAGACCTAGGGTGCACTACCCGTGGGTGGAGCCCAGCCAGTGGCAGTAGCTACATCTGAGCCCAAGCCAGCTGCAGCCGTTGATCCTCAGAAACTATTGGACAGATGGACTAGACTACATACTCTTGTCTTTGGAGGTGAGCGACATGAGGATCCCCAGGACTTCATTGATCGGTGCAGGGATAGACTGCACAATATGAGGATATTGGAGTCTCACGGGGTTGACTTTGCTACTTTTAAGCTAGAGGGCAGGGCCCGTAGATGGTGGCAGTCTTATATTCTTGGCAGACCAGCAGATTCTCCTCCCATGACTTGGGACAGGTTCACCCGTATCTTCCTGGACAAGTATATTCCACCCTCCCAGAGGGAAAAGTTGCTGTTTCAGTTTGAGCAGCTCCAATGGGGTCAGATGTCAGTGACCGATTATGAGGCGTGGTTTTCTGAGTTATCTCTCCATGCACTTATTATACTCCCTACTGAGGCGGAGAGAGTGCGGAGGTTTGTTGCGGTTATACATACTGGCATTCAGGCCACTATGGCTAGAGAGGTTGAGATAGGCACTTCTTATGAGCTAGTCATGGAGATAGCCCGCAGGATTGAGCGTGTACGTCAGCGTAGCCGAGAGCAGGTTACTAGAGATAAGTGGTTTAGGTATTCTGGAGAGTTCAGAGGTGCTCCATCTGGGGCAGAGGTCAGTTCCTGAGAGGGCAGTCCAGCAGGCCCTTATATCCAGCACCACCGCCTCCTTGAGGTGCTCTAGTGCGACCCTATCTCAGTGCTATACCAGAAAGTTCTTATCGCCCACCAGCTATTCAGGGTCCTCCCAGTGGGTATTCAGTTCCCCAGGGCCAGAGTCTTAGTCAGCAGCCCATCGCACCGAAGAGTTGTTATGAGTGCAGGGATCCCAGTTACATACGGAGATTTTGCCCCAGGCTTCGGGGTAAGCTAGTGCAACAGGGTCAGTAGCCTATGATTACTGGACCAGTTGCTCCACCAGTTGTCCGACCACCAAGAGGTAAAGGACAGGTGGGTAGGGGCCGTCTTAGAGGTGGAGGTCAATCAGGTGGAGGCCAGCCAGTTGGCGCTCCAACTCGGTTATATGCTTTTCAGGCCAGACCAGATGCAGAGGCCTCAGATGCCGTGATTACGGGTATTATTTTTGTTTGCGGCAAAGATGCCTCAGTATTATTTGATCCAGGATCTACGTATTCCTATGTGTCATCTCTATTTGCTCTATTCCTGGGTGTTTTTTGTGAGTCCTTGAGTACTCCTGTTTATGTGTCCACTCCTGTGGGCAATTCTGTTATTGTGAATCGGATCTACCGGTCCTGTATTATTACATTCTGTGGTTATGAAACTAGAGAAGATCTCCTATTACTTGAGATGACCAATTTTGAAACTATTCTGGGCATGGACTGGTTATCTCCATATCATGCTATTCTAGATTTTCATGCCAAGACTGTTACCTTGGTTATTCCAGCATTGCCTAAGCTGGAGTAGAAAGGTTCATATGTTAGTTCATTTAATCGAGTTATTTCTTTTATAAAGGCTCAACACATGGTTGAGAAGGGTTGTTTGGCTTATCCAGCCTATTTTCGGGATACTACTGTAGACACTCCGGCTATTGATTCAGTGCTTGTAGTTCGGGAGTTCTCCGATGTATTTCCTTAAGATCTTCCAGGTATGCCACCTGATCGTGATATTGATTATTATATTGACTTGGCTCCAGATACCCAGCCTATATCTATCCCACTGTATCGCATGGCTCTGAAAAAATTGAAAGAACAGCTTAAAGAGTTACTAGCCAAAGGGTTCGTCAGACCGAGTGTATCGCCTTGGGGTGCACCGGTATTATTTGTGAAAAAGAAGGATGGAATGATGCTGATGTGTATTGATTATCGCCAACTGAACAAAGTCACTATTAAGAACAAGTACCCGTTGCTGCGTACTGATGATCTATTTGACCAGTTGCAGGGTGCTAGGGTGTTCTCTAAGATCGACTTGAGGTTGGGGTACCATCAGTTGAAGATTCGGGATCCGGATGTTCTGAAGACTGCTTTTCGAACTAGATATGGTCATTATGAGTTTCTGGTGATGTCTTTTAGTTTAACTAACGCCCCGACATCGTTTATGGATTTGATAAACAGGGTATTCAGGCCATATATTGATTCGTTTGTCATTGTCTTCATTGATGACATCTTTATCTACTCGCGCAGTAAGGAAGAACACGAGCAGCATATGAGAGTAGTGCTTCAGACATTGCGGGAACAAAAGCTATATGCTAAGTTCTCCAAATGTGAGTTCTGGCTAGAGTCTGTAGCAGTTTTTGGGGCATATTGTATCGGGCGAAGGTATTAAGGTTGATCCCAAAATGATTGAGGCAGTTCAGAATTGGCATCATCCCACTTCGGCGACTGGGATCAGGAGTTTCCTGGGTTTAGCAGGTTATTATCGTCGGTTCGTGGAAGGTTTTTCATCTATTGCGGCACCTTTGACCAAATTAACTCAGAAGGGTGCTCCGTTCCGATGGTACGATGATTGTGAGGCGAGCTTTCAGAAGCATAAGACAGCATTGACTACAGCACCAGTGTTAGTGTTGTCTTCCGATTCGGGGATGTATACAGTGTATTGCGACGCTTCACGCGTTGGTGTGGGTTGTGTATTGATGCAGGAAGGGCGAGTTATTGCATATGCTTCACGTCAGTTGAAGCCCCATGAGAAGAATTATCCAGTACATGATTTGGAGTTAGCTGCGATTGTTCACGCTTTTAAGATTTGGAGGCCTTATCTTTATGGAGTGTCTTGTGAAGTTTACACTGATCATCGCAGTTTGCAACATCTGTTCAAGCAAAGAGACCTAAATCTGAGATAGCACAGATGTCTTGATTTACTAAAAGATTATGATATTAATATCCTGTATCATCCGGGCAAAGCAAATGTGGTTGCAGATGCCTTGAGTAGAAAGGCGGATAATATGGGTAGTTTGGCTTTCATTTCAGCAGAGGAGAGGCCATTAGCTTTGGATATTCAGTCCTTGGCCAACAGACTTGTGCGGTTGGATATTTCAGATCCCAACCAAGTTCTTGCATGTGTTGTAGCTCAGTCTTCACTATTTGAGCAGATCAAGGCTCGCCAATATGATGATCCACACTTAATAGTTCTTCGAGAAACGGTACTACGGGGTGGTGCCAAGGAAGTTACTATTGGAGCGGATGGTGTTCTGCGACTCCAGGATCATCTATGTGTTCCTAATGTGGATGGACTGAGGAAAAAGATCCTAGAAGAGGCACACAGTTCTCGGTATTCTATTCATCCAGGTGCTACGAAGATGTATCGCGACTTGAGGCAGCATTATTGGTGGAGACGAATGAAAAAGGATATAGTTGAGTATGTAGCTAGGTGTCAAAATTGCCAACAAGTTAAATATAAGCACCAGAGGCCTGGTGGCCTACATCAGCAGATGAATATACCGGAGTGGAAATGAGATCGTATTACTATAGACTTTGTAGTCGGGTTGCCGCGGACCTTGCGGAAGTTTGATGCAGTCTGGGTGATTGTTGACAGGTTGACCAAGTCAGCACATTTTATTCCGGTATACTTCAGAGAGGTTGGCCCAGATATATATTCAGGAGATAGTTCGGTTGCACAGTGTGCCAATTTCCATCATATCAGATAGAAGTCCTCAGTTTACTTTACATTTCTGGAGAGCAGTACAGAGTGAGTTGGGGGACCCGTGTAGAGCTCAGCACAGCCTTTCATACACAGACCGACGGGCAGTCAGAGCGGACAATTCAGATTTTGGAGGATATGCTCAGGGCATGTGTGATTGACTTTGGAGGTCAGTGGGATCATTTCTTGCCTTTGGCCGAGTTTACTTATAACAACAGTTACCAATCCAGCAGAGAGATGGCTCCATTTGAGGCTTTATATGGTCGGCGATGTCGTTCGCCCATTGGGTGGTTTGAGCCCGGTGATGCTAAGTTATATGGTACCGATTTGGTGAAGGATGCCTTGGAAAAGGTTAAGTTGATTAAGGAGCGACTTCGTACAATGCAGTCCAGACAGAAGAGTTACGTAGATCAGAAAGCGCGAGATTTATCCTTTATGATGGATGAAAAAGTTCTCTTGAAGTTTTCGCCGATGAAGGGAATAAGGAGATTCGGGAAGAAGGGCAAGTTGAGCCCAAGGTTTATAGGCTCATTTGAGGTGTTGAGACGAGTTGGGGAGGTTGCTTATGAGCTTTCATTGCCTCCCAGCCTATCGGGAGTTCATCTGGTTTTCCATGTATCTATGCTCCGGAAGTATCATGCCGACCTATCACATATGTTAGACTTCAGCACAGTTCAGCTAGATAAGAGTTTGGGTTATGAAGAGGAGCTAATTGCCATTGTTGATAAACAGGTTCACCAGTTGAGGTCCAAGAGGATTTATGCAGTAAAAGTTCAGTGGAGGGGCCAACCAATCGAGGAAGCGACTTGGGAGGCCGAGGAAAACATGCGGAGTAGATATCCACACTTATTCAGCACTCTAATTACAACTCTAAACTCATTCGAGGACGAACGTTTGTTTAAGAGGTGGAGAATGTAATGACCCAACCGGTCATTTTGACTTTTAGAACCCTGTTCCCCTAAATAAAACTCCTTGTATGTGCTTTTATTAATTTATGACTTGCGGGAATGGTTGGTTCGGATTTGGGAGTGTTCGGGTTGAAATAGGAACACTTGGTTCCTTAAGTTGGCCTTAGAATGCTAAGTTTGACTTCGGTCGACATGTTTGAGAAAACGACCCCGAAATCAGGATTTGACGATTCCAATAGCCCTGTATGGTGATTTTGGACTTAGGAGCATGTTCGGAATTTTAATTGAAAGTTTGTAGTTAAATTAGGCTTGAAATGGCTAAAACAAGAAATTAAGTTTGGAAGTTTGACCGGGGAGTTGACTTTTTGATATCGGGGTCGGAATCCAGTTTTGAAAATTTTCATAGCTCCGTTATGACTTGTGTGCAAAATTTGAGGTCAATCGGACCTGGTTTGATAGGTTCCGACACCGAATGTAGAAGTTGGAAATCTTAAGTTTCATTAAGCTTGAATTGGAGGATGATTCGTGGTTTTAGCATTGTTTGGTATGATTTGAGGGTTCGACTAAGTTCATATGATATTTTGGGACTTATTGGTATAATTGGTTGAGGTCCCGAGGGGTACGGGTGAGTTTCGGACGGATAACAGATCACTTTTGGCTTTTGGGAGACTGCTGATAGCTGCTGGTATTTTTCTTCTGATTTCTATATACGCGATCGCGTAAGTTGGTCTACAATCGGGTGGGGTAATTTGGGCAGAGGTGAATTTGTTCTACGCGATCGCGTGAATAGGGTTGTGATCGCGTAGGCTTAATTTGGGCAGCTGGAAATATTGTTCTATGCGATCGCGTGGGAACGTCTGCGATCGCGTAGGTTGGGCCAGCCTGTGCATCGCGATCGCGTGGCATTATTTGCGATAGCGTAGGGGAAACAGGAGAGGAAGTTGGCCACGCGTTTCCTCTATGCGATCACGTGAAGAGGGATGCGATCTCGTAGAGTTGGAACCTTGTGCACCACGATCGCATAGAGTTATTTTCTGGGTAGAAGAATTTGTGCTACGCGATCGTGTGAGGAAGTTCGCGATCGCATAGAAGAAATCATTGGGCAGAGAGTTTAAGTTCTCATTTTTACCGATTTGGAGCTCGGAATGAGGCGATTTTTGGGAGATTTTCAGAGAAAATAACGGGATAAGTGTTCTTAACTCAATATTGGTTCATGGATTGTTTTTATCATTTAATTGGTGAATTAAGTTGGAAAAATTTTGAAAACTCTCTTGGATAAATTTGAGGATTTGAGGGACGGATTGTTATCGGAATTTAGTAATTTTGGTATGGTTAGACTCGTGGTTGAATGGGCGTTCATATTTTGTAACTTTTGCCGGATTCCGAGACGTGGGTCCCACAGACAAATTCTGAATTAATTTCGGATTTTCATTGAAAAATGTAGTATTTTCTTATAGAATTGATTCCTATAAATTTTAGTGATTGTATCGAATTGCTTTTGGCTAGATTCGAGCCAGTCAGAGTTTGATAATCGTGGAAAAGGACTTCTAGAGGATTAAATTGGAGAAAATTGAGGTAAGTCTCTTGTCTAATCTTGTGAGGGGAAATTTACCCCATAGGTAATTAAAGTAATAATTATTGCTAATTGTGGGGGCTAGGTACGCACGGGGTGACGAGAGTCCGTGCGTAGCTATTATTAATGCTAAAGTTCGGGTAGTTTAGGACTCAAAGCATGAATTACTTGTGTAAATTATATTCTTTGTTTAATTTATATTATATATATATATATATATATATATATATATATATATATATATATATATATATATATATATATATATATATATATATATGGATGGAAATATTAAAGGATGGAAATCTCATATACTTGATTTTCTGTTTAAATTAATTAATTGCTAAGAGAAATTGTTCTTCCTCCTGAATTTATCTTATAATAAATATACTCTCATTCCGGAGGTACATAAGAAAATGTCCTCCTTTCTTGTGGAGCGGGCCGAACGCCTCGGCAGGATAGATGCATATATGGATCGTGCCGCACGTCCCTCGGCAGTGTACACGACACTCTGGATCGGGTCGTACGACCTCGACAAAAATCATGCCTAATAATAATAATTACACGATACTTTAATAGTTTATTGCAGCTTGTGAAGTTAATTGATAAATTGGAAATCTTTAGAATTTAAAGAATTATTATCCCTGCTTGTTAAGGAATTATTGTTATTCCTGTAAATGAGACTAATTGATAAATTTGAAATTTATTGGAATTGAAGGAATTTAACTGATATATTGGGAATTGTTGCATTTGAAGGAATTTAATTATGTCTACTGGTTAAATAAATTATTGTTATATTCTGTGAATCATGCTGATTTAGATATTCTAGTTTTATATCAATTATTATTATTGACCCATAGTGAGTGTCAAAGTCGGCCATCTCGTCTCTACCACTTCGAGATTAGGCTTGATACTTACTGGGTACACGTTATTTACGTACTCATACTACAGTTGCTGCACTTTTTGTGCAGGACCTGAGGCAAGTACTAGTGGGGGACCTATCATCTTACACCCACGTTATCCAGGGGCATAGTGGTGAGCCGCCTTTCTGAGCCGTTCTGCAGCTACTAGTGTCTCTCCTTGTATTTTCACTCTGTCTATTTTTATTCCACACAGTATTTGAGGTTTTGTATAATCTAATTGATGCTCATACACTTGTGACACCAGGTCTTGGCAAACACATTGGTAGAATTTGGAATTATATTATTTTTCTTGGATTTAAGTTAATCGGTATCTTTTCTAATTTCTTAATATTGCTAGTAAAATAATAAATTTCTTCGAAAATTATTCTGAAAATAATTGATGTATGTTTAAATTACTAGTTGGCTTGCCTAGCTGTAGTGTTGGGTGCCATCATGACCTATAGGTGAAATTGGGTTGTGACATTCTTTTTTTCAGATTTTTATTCATCGTGATCGTGGAAATTCGTTCGCGATCGCGTAGCACAATTTTTGCCTAGGTGCACTATACTCTTCGCGATCGCGGATAATTATTTGCGACCGCGAAGCACATTTTGGCTGCCCATTTTATTAACTCTACGCTATCGCATAAATGGCCATGCGATCGCAGAGAACATTTTCTCAACCTTACGCAATCGCGTACATGCTTATGCGATCGCGTAGCACAAATTCAGTGCTTCAGCTTCTGCCTCATTTCCTCTATGCGATCGCAGTTTTGCCCACGCGTTCACGGTGCACTGAGAGTTAGCCTTCCGCGATCGTGTGCCTATCTTTGTGAACGCATAGGGTAAAACTCACAACTCATAATTTCCTCTTCGCGATCGCGAAGCACAATACATTAGATGACAGGAGAAGCTCAAATACCAGATTTTTCTAAGTTCAAAATCATCCCGTAGCCTATCCGAAACTCACCCGAGCCCTCGGGCCTCCAAACCAAACATGCACACAAATCCTAAAATATCATACGAACTTGCTCGCGTGATCAAATCGCCAAAATAACACCTAGAACTATGAATTGAACCACAAATCGAATGAAATTTTCAAGAAAACTTTAAAACTTATATTTTCATACCGGACGTCCGAATCACGTCAAATCAACTCCGTTTCTTACCAAATTCGACAGACAAGTCATAAATATTATAGTGGACCTATACCGGCCTTCAGAACCAAAATACGAAGCCGGTGTCAATAAGTCCAATATTAGTAAATTCTTAAAAATCATTAAGCTTTCAAACTTTTTATTTTTCATCAAAATTCCATATCTCGGGCTAGGGATCTCGGAATTCGATTCCGGGCATACGCCCAAGTACCAAATCACGATACGGACCTACCAGAATTGTCAAAACACTGATCCGAGTCCGTTTGCTCAAAAATTTGACCAAAGTCAATTCAGTTGAGTTTTAAAGCTCTATTTCACATTTTAATCCATTTTTCACACAAAATATTTTTGGAAAATTTTACGGACTGCACATGGAAGTCGAGGAATGATAAATAGTACTTTTTTCAAGATTTTAGAACACAGAATTAATTATTAAATTTAAAGATGACATTTTGGGTTATCACATCCACATGCCACTACCCTCTCGCACCTGCGGAAGAGCTTCCGCTTCTGCGGTCACGCAGGAGCGGAAAATGCATCGCACCTGCGACCTCTGCCCATTCCAGTCCAGGCCGCATCTGCGACCATCTTGTCACTTTTGTGGTCGCGCATCTGCGACCATTTACATCGCAAGTGCGATTGCACCAGAACTGAAAATATTCCAGAATTCCTTCAAGCACAATTTTGGTTTGTTTAACCATCTAAAACTCGCCCGAGGCTCCCGAGACTTTAACCATATATACGAACATGTCCCAAAATATAATACAAACTTAGTCGAGGCTTTAAACCATGTCAAACAACACCGAAATTACGAATCACGCATCGAATCGAATTATGAGTTTTCAAATCATCCAACTTCTATATTTTGCGCCGAAACGTATCAAATCAATCCGGAACGACTTCAAATTTTGTACACAAGTCATAAATGAAGTAATGGAGCTGTTCCAATTTCCGGAATCGAAATCCAACCTCGTTATCAAAAATTCAACCTTCGGTCAAACTTTCAAAAAATCTTCTATTTTCCAACTTTGGCCAAAATACGTCGAATTGTCCTACGGACTTCCAAATCTAAATCCAGACATACGCCCAAGTTCGAAATCACCATACAAAGCTATTGACATCATCAAAATTCCATTCTGAGGTCGTTTACTCAAAAGTCAATTCTCCGGTCAACCCTTTCCATTTACGCTTCAAAATGAGAATTGTTCTTTAATTTTATTTTCGAATCTTCCGAAAACCAAACTCGACAACTCCCGCGGGTTATAATACATATTGCAAAGCTACTCGAGACCTTAAGTCACTGAACGGGACGTTAATTCTTAAAACGACAAGTCGGGTCGTTACAAGAAATGAATATGTTGATCAACTAAATAAAAGGTTGATTGCAAACTTTTATAGTAAAACAATACGTTTTTCTGTTTTTGACTCAGTAGAAAATGATACCAATAATTACTACTGAGAAGAATACTTAAATACTTTAATACCAAATGCCCTTCTACCATACATGTTTGTTGTCAAGTTTATTATTTCTTACGTATGTTAGTGTCACCGTATATATAATAGACTAAGTTAAAATTGATCTTCCATTGTATATAGGTTGATTTTGAAGAAAAGAATGTTTGTCATGCTACTGAAAAACTTAGATACACCAAATAACTTATGTAATAGCAGATAGATGGTATATAGAAGTTTTGACAATAACGCCATACATGCAAACATTATGATACTGGTCAATATGCTTCTAAGTATATTCTTATCCCTGAATTCAACTTTCGTCTTTCGAAACTAAGGAATATCTTTTTAAATTTGTGTGAAAATAATTTTTAGTATGTTTATTTTTTCAAATATAATAAATAAAGCACAAGGACAAACATCCTAAATATTGGACTATATTTGCCGCAATATATTTTCTTACACGAACAACTGTATGTTACACCTTCAAGAGGGATATCAAGACCGACAACAAGCGTTCCGGTTAAGGCAGAGCAACCAAAGCAGTAGGAGGAAACATACACAAAAAAATATTATCCACAAAGAAGTGTTAATTAAGATACCATCATATTAAATACTTTTAAAATATAATACATAATTATCTAACTAACATGACAAAATTGATCATTTGTGTAAATTTGATGATATCCTTTTATTTTAAATTCATGTATTATGCTAATGTAAACGGAGTAATATTTTTCGGCATTTAGATGATTGTTGTATTATTATACATAAATTTTTTCTCATTAATTAAATTTTATTGTTCTTCATATAAATAAATATTCAAATCATCACGTATCATTATTAAGGTGCAACGCACGTTGATCAATACTAGTAAAAAGTAAAAAGGCCCTTAGTGAAATATAGTTTTCCCTTTTTACTCATTTAAAATAGAGTTTACATTGGACAAAATAGTCATTTAATTATTTTTCTAATATTTATGAATAGTCATTTAATTAGTTTTCTAATATTTAGGAATAGTGATTTAAGTTTTTCCCTAAAATTTAGGACTTTAAATCAACTCAAATTCTCTTATTAAATTTTTCCTTTGTAACGACCCGACCAGTCGTTTTGAGTGTGTTTGTAATGATCCGGTCAGTCGTTTTAAAAGTTGTAGCCCCGTTTTTCTATTTACTACTCATTCTGTACTTTATAACTGATATATGACTTTTCAGAGTAATTGGTTTAGGTCCGGTGAAGTTTTGGAATGAATTGGAACACTTAGTTCTAAGTTTTAAAGCTTAAGTTCAAATAGTGACCGGATATCGACTTATGTACAAACGACCCCGGAATAGAATTTTGATAATTCCAATAGCTCCGTATGGTAATTTTGGACTTAGGAGCATGTCAGGAATTTTATTTGGAAGTTCGTAGTTAAATTAGGCTTGAAACGGCTAAAATAGGAATTTAAGTTTGGAAGTTTGACCGGGAAGTTGACTTTTTGATATCGGGGTCGGAATTCAGTTCCAAAAATTTTCATAGCTCCGTTATGTCATTTATGACTTGTGTGCACAATTGGAGGTCAATCGGACTTGATTTGATAGGTTTCGGCATCGAATGTAGAAGTTGGAAATTCTTAAGTTTCATTAAGCTTGAATTGGGGTGTGATTTGTGGTTTTAGCATTGGTTGATGTGATTTGAGGTTTGACTAAGTTTGTATGATACTTTAGGACATGTTGGTGTATTTGGTTGAGGTCCCGGGGGCCTCGGGTGAGTTTCAGACGGCTAACTAATCAAATTTTGAACTTGGAGTTGCTGAAATCTGGTGTCTGGTTTTCTTCTATGCGAACGCATGAGAAGGTTCGCGATCGCGTAGACTTAATTGGGCGGCTGGAAATTTGTGCTATGCGATCACGTGGGTGATTCCGCGATCATGTAGGTTTGGCAAGATGTGCTATGCGAACACGTGGCTAAGACCGCATTTGCGAAGAGGAAACAAGCCACGAGCTGGGCCACGCGTTTAATGCTTCGCGATCGCGTGAGAAGGTTCGCGATCGTATAGGCTTGCAGAGACTGTGCTTCGCGATTGCGTGGGATTTGCGCAATCGCGTAGAGTTATTTTTGGGCAATAAAAATTTGTGCTTCGCGATCGCGTGAGCTGGTCCGCGATCGCATAGAAGAAATCACCGGGCAGAATGTTTAAGTTCTCAAAATGGGACTTCGTCCCATTTTCCCTTTTTACCGATTTGGAGCTCGGAATGAGGCGATTTTTGAGAGATTTTTAGAGAAAATAATGGGGTAAGTGTTCTTAACTCAATATTGGTTAAATTACCCGAATCCATGGTTATTTTTATCATTTAATTGGTGAATTAAGTTGGAAAAGTTTGAAAACTCTCTTGGATAAATTTGAGGATTTGAGGGCCGGATTATTATCGAAATTTAGTAATTTTGGTATGGTTAGACTCGTGGTTGAATGGGCGTTCATATTTCGTAACTTTCGTCGAATTCCGAGATGTGGGCCCCACAGGCGATTTTTGAGTTAATTTCGAATTTTTTTGAAAATTGTAGTATTTTCTTATGAAATTGATTCCTATAATTTTTGTTGATTGTATCGAATTATTTTGGCTAGATTCGAGCCATTCAGAGTTGGATAATCGAGTAAAAGGCCTACTGGTAGATTAAATTGGAGCAAGTCGAGGTAAGTGACTTGTCTAACCTTGTGTAGGGAAAATTTTCCCTAGGATTGGTATTGATGTGACAATTGTAATGTATTGAAAGTCGTGTACACGAGGTGGCGAGTGTGTACACAGGCTAAATGTGGAAGATTATGTCTTTAAATTGTGTAGAGCACTGTTGAATATTAATTAAATTATTTTATTCCATTATATTCATCATCATTAATATATTTTCGTATTTTAAATTTTTCTGACTTGTTCCTGCTAAGTGTTTAACCTGCTTAGTTGAAACTCTGTTTTCTTTTGTTCTGTGCATTACTTGAAGGATGAATTTTTTAATTTAAATATTATTAAAAATAAAGTATTTTACATTTAAAAATTTGATATTTAGACAAGGTGTTAAATTTGTGAAATATTATTTTTGCTGAATATTTTATGAGATTTTCGTACTCATTGTGATGGAGCCATGAACTCTTTATTATGGAAAGTATTGTTGATTTATTTTGGCATGAGCCATGAGCTCTTTATTGTGAAAAGATATTGTTATTGATTTATTTTGGCAAGTTGAAATATTTGGACACTTGAGGTGCAAATTGTGATATTGATACACATGCGGTGGTATAAGGTCTGGGTGTTGAAACGCATGCGGTGAGATAAGGGTGGCTTGATATGCGTGGCTAGTAGGGGAACTACAAGAAGTCATGCGATGTGATAAGGGTGGCTAAAACGCGGGATGCTATTTCGGGAAAAATATTTTCTTTAAAATAAATTGTGAAGGCTCCCGCGGTGATATAAGGAAATGAGATATTGTGAATTTATTTATGATTTGGGACTACGAGGCGATACCTCGGGAGTGACCTTGTTGATATTTATTTATGGCCGCAGTTGCCTTTGATTATTGTTGTGATTTTCTTAAAGCTAAAAAATTCTATTTTGTTTCCGCGGGGTATTATTTGCCCTTAATTTGTGTAGTTAAATGGTGACATACTATTTACTTGATTTCCATTGTCATTTTATTTTTATTATATTGTTATACATTTCACCATGTCTTTTATTATTCCAGTAGGGCCCCTGACTTGACCTCGTCACTACTCTACCGGGATTAGGCTTGGCAATTACTGGGTACCGCTGTAGTGTACTCATACTACGCTTCTGCACATCTTTTTGTGCAGATCCAGGTATATCCTACCAGTCCAGACATCAGTGAGCTACCTGTGTACGGAGACTTCGAGGTATATCTGTCAGCGTCCGCAGACTCCGGAGTCCCCTTTTATCATTATTATGTTGCTTCCTTATTTTCCTTAGACCTTGATATATATATAGATACATTGAGGATAAATTCTTAGAAGCTTGTGACTTATTTCTACCGGGTTTTGGGAGTTGTAATTATGTGAATTTAAAGATTATTTATTTCAGATTTCTATTATTATTCTGCATTGATAGGCTTACCTAGTCTTAGAGACTAGGTGCCATCACGACATCCTACGGAGGGAATTTGGGGTCGTGATAGTGTTAACCCTGATACCCTATTTATTATTTTTTTCGTATCTGTTTCTACTTATGTGACTTGCCGGGAGGTCTTGTTTTTTTATTTCGGAGTGTTTTGGGACACTTAGTCCCTAAAACGGAAGCTTAAGTCTTAGGATTTTGACCGTAGTCGAAAGTGTGTGAATACGACTCCAGAATGGAGTTTCATTGGTTCCTTTAGCTCCGTTGGGTGATTTTGGACTTAGGAGCATGTCCGGACTGTAAATTTGAGGTCTGTAGCTAATTTAGGCTTGGAATGGCGAAAGTCGAATTTTGGAAAGTTTGACCGGGGGATTGAATTTTTGATATCGGGGTCAGATTCCAATTCCGGAGGTTAGAATAGGTACGTAATGTTGAATATGACTTGTGTGCAAAATTTGAGGTCAATCGGACGTGGTTTGGTAGATTTCAGCATCGTTTGTGGAATTTGAAAGTTTAGAAGTTCTTTAGGTGTCACGACCCAATTTCCCCTCCGTATTACGTCGTGACAACACCTAATCTCTATGACTAGGTAAGCCTAACATTTTGCGGAATAAATGAACTGAAAACATAAATTTAACAACTAACTCCTCAATATACTATACAGCATTCCCAAAATCCGGAACATCGTGAATCACAAACTACATGAGGAAAATCTAGTATCTCTATACATCAGAGTCTATCAAAAGAAAATACAGAAGATAATGGACAAGGGGGAGAGTAGAAGGGGACTCCAAGGTCTCCGGGCATGGCAGATATACCTTGAAGTCTCCAAAGCTGTCCCGGCTTATTGACAGTGCGGCTGATAAGGAGTACCTGGATCTGCACACAAAAAAACATGTGCAAAAGAGTAGCATGAGTACACCACAATCGGTACCTAGTAAGTGCCAAGCCTAACCTCGGTTGAGTAGTGACGAGGTCAGGTCAGGGCCCTACTAGTGTGTGTGTGTGTGTGTGTATATATATATATATATATATATATATATATATATATATATATATATATATATATATATATATATATATATATAATAACACAAGATAAAATGAAATACCGCAGTAAAATAAAGACTAAAATTTAACAAGAATGAAATCATAGAAGACAACAACTCAGTACACAGAGATAACAACAGGGGATTTCCCGAGATACTGTCTCTTAGTCCCAACGTAAATGTGAAGAACAGGGGAATCTCCCAGAATACCGTTTCGTAGTCCCAAAGTAAATATGCAGTACAGGGGGATCTCCCGAAATACCGTTCCATAGTCCTAAAGTAAATATGCAGTACAGGGGTATCTCCCGGAAAACCGTTCCGTAGTCCCAAAGTAAATATGCAGCACAGGGGGATCTCCCGGAATACTTTTCCGTAGTCCCAAAATAAATATGCAGTACAGGGGGATCTCCCGAAATACCATTCCGTAGTCCCAATTAGTAATCTCCCGGAATACCATTTCGTAGGGGGATCTGGCCATGGTTCTCATAGTTATCAGCAGGGCCATTCATCTCTCGGTGCCCTCCCAGCACAGAGCTCATCCCGTACACCATCGGGTCAGGGTTCGCCTATGCCAGGTCCTTCTGCCAGTTATCCCGGTGCTCGGAGCTCCCTTCAGTCCCCTGCACCAGCACCGGGGAGTTGTTATGAGTGTGGGGAGTTTGGTCACATGAGGAGAGAGTGTCCCCGTATAGTGGGAGGTCCAGCTCTGCAGTGGAGCTAGTCTATGTCATCAGCCCCAGCCCCTCCACCACTCGCTCAGCCAGCCCGGGGTGGAGCCCAGTCAGCTAGGGGTCTCATGAGAGGGGGAGGACAATTAGGGGGCGGCCAGGCTCATTTCTATGCTCTTCCTGCCAAACCAGATGCCATTGCTTCGGGTGCTGTGATTATAGGTATTGTCTCAGTTTTCCATAGAGATGCCTCTGTATTATTTGACCCTAGTTCCACTTATTCATATGTGTCCTCGTATTTCGCTCATTATCTGGATATGCCTCATGAGTCTCTAGTTTCAACTATTCATGTATCTACTCATGTGGGTGATACTATTATTGTGGACCGTGTATATCGATCATGTGTGGTAATCATTGGGGTTCAGGAGACCAGAGTGGATCTTTTGCTGCTTAATATGGTCGATTTTGACGTGATTTTGTGTATGGATTGGTTGTCTCCATGTCATGTAGTTCTATATTGTCACGCTAAGACCGTGATGTTGGCGATGCCGGGATTGCCGAGGGTTGAGTGGAACGCCTCTATAGACTATGTTCCTAGTAGAGTGATTTCATACTTGAAAGCTCAGCGGATGGTTGAGAAAGGTTGTCTATCTTATCTGGCCTTTGTGAGGGATGTTAGTGCAGAGGCCCCTGCTATTGATTCTGTTCCGGTAGTGCAAAATTTTCCGGATGTGTTTCCTGCAGACCTGTCGGGCATGCCTCCCGACAGGGATATTGATTTCGATATTAATTTGGTGCTGGGCACTCAGCCTATTTCTATTCCACCGTACAGTATGGCACCGGCTAAGTTGAAGGAGTTAAAGGAGCAGCTTCAGGAACTCCTTGATAAGGGATTTATTCGGCCTAACGTGTCACTTGGGGTGCACCAGTTCTATTTGTGAAGAAGAAGGATGGTACTATGAGAATGTGCATTGATTACAGACAGTTGAACAAGGTCACAGTCAAGAACAAGTATCCTTTACCGCACATTGATGATTTGTTTGACCAGCTTCAGGGAGCGATGATATTCTCCAAGATTTATTTGAGGTCAGAATATCACCAGCCGAAGATTCGGGATTCGAATATTCTTAAGACAGCTTTCAGGACTTGATATGGCCATTATAAGTTCCTTGTGATGTCTTTTGGGATGACCAACACCCCAACAATGTTCATGCATATGATGAACAATATGTTTCAGCCATATTTGGACTCATTTGTCATTGTATTCATTGATGATATCCTGGTGTACTCTCGTAGCTAGGAGGAGCATGCCTAGCATCTGAGGATTGTGTTACATCGATTGAGGGGGGAGAAGCTTTATACAAAGTTCTACAAGTGTGAGTTTTGGATCAATTCAGTGGTGTTCTTGGGACACGTGGTGTCCACTAAGGGTATTCAGGTGGATCCGAAGAAGATAGAGGCGGTGCAGAGTTGGCCCAGACAATCCTCGGCCACGGAGATTAGGAGCTTTCTTGGTTTGGTGGGCTATTACCGTTGTTTTGTGGAGGGTTTTTTATCTATTGCATCTCCCTTGACCAGATTGACCCAGAAGGGTGCTTCTTTCAGGTGGTCGGAGGAGTCCGGGGAGAGCTTTCAGAAGCTCAAGACTGCTTTGACCACGACTCCAGTTCTAGTTCTACCATCATCTTCTGGTTCTTACACAGTGTATTGTGATACCTCACGGATCGACATTGGATGTGTTCTGATGCATGAGGGTAAAGTGATTGCTTATGCTTCGCGCCAATTAAAGCCCCATGAGAAGAACTATCCTATCTACAATCTTGAGTTAGCAGCTATTATTCATGCCTTGAAGATTTGGCGGCACTATTTGTACGGTGTCCATTGTGAGATTTACACGGATCATCAAAGTTTGCAACATCTGTTCAAACATAATGATCTTAACTTGCGTCAGCGGAGGTGGTTGGAGCTTTTTAAGGACTACGATATCACCATTTTGTACCATTCCGAGAAGGCCAATGTGGTGGTCGATGCCTTGAGTCGCCGGGCGGAGAGTTTGGGGAGCTTAGCATATATTCCAGCAGTAGAGAGGCCATTGGCATTGGATGTTCAGGCCTTAGCTAGTCAGTTTGTTAGATTGGATGTTTCTGAGCTGAGTCGAGTATTGGATTATGTGGTCTCTCGGTCTTCTCGTTATGATCATATCAGGGAGCGTCAGTATGAGGACCCACATCTGCTTGTCCTTAAGGGCACGGTCTAACACGGTGAAGCTAAGGAGGTTACTATTAGGGATGATGGTGCATTGAGGATGAAGGGCAGGCTATGTGTGCCCAATGTAGATGGTTTGCGTGATTTGATTCTCCAGGAGGCTCACAGTTCGCGGTATCCTATTCATCTGGGTGCCGCGAAGATGTATCAGGACTTGAGACAACATTACTAGTGGAGGAGAATGAAGAAGGACATAGTGGAGTATATAGCTCAGTACCTAAATTGTCAGTAGGTAAAGTATGAGCATCAGCGACCAGGTGGGTTGCTTCAGAAGTTAGAGATTCTGGAGTGGAAATGGGAGCGAATCACTATGGATTTCGTTGTTGGGCTTCCACGGACTCAGCGAAAGTTTGATGCAGTTTGGGTGATTATGGACCGACTGACCAAGTCAGCATATTTCATTCCTGTGATGACTACCTATTCTTCCGATCAGCTGGATCGAGTGTATATCCACAAGATCGGCAGGCTTCATGGCGTACCGGTATCTATCATCTCGGACCGGGGTACGCAGTTTACATCACGGTTCTGGAGGGCCATACAACATGAGTTGGGTACTCGAGTGGAGTTGAGCATAACATTTAACCTCAGACGGACAGACAGTCCAAGCGCACTATTAAGATATTAGAGGATATGCTCCGTGTGTGTGTGATGGAGTTTGGGGGTTCGTGGGATCAGTTCTTGCCTCTAGCGGAGTTTGCTTACAACAACAGTTACCAGTCAAGCATCCAGATGGCACCGTATGAGGCTCTGTGTGGTAGGCAGTGTAGGTCTCCAGTGGGTTGGTTCGAGCCGGGCGAGGCTAGATTATTAGGCATAGACTTGGTTCAGGATGCTCTGGAGAAGGTTAGGGTAATTCAGGATCAACTACACACAGCCCAGTCCAGGCAGAAGAGTTATGCAGATAGGAAGGTTCACGATATTGCATTTATGGTTGGGGAGGGGGTATTTCTCCAGGTGTCACCCATGAAGGGTGTTATGAGGTTCGGAAAGAAGGGCAAGCTGAGCCCGAGGTTTATCGGTCTATTTGAGGTATTGTGACATGTTGGGGAGGTTGTTTATGAGCTTGCCTTGCCTTCCAGTCTAGCAGGAGTTCATCCAGTATTTCATGTTTCTATGCTCCGGAAGTATCATGGCGATCCGTCTCACGTATTGGATTTCAGCTCAGTCTAGTTGGACAAGAACTTATCTTATGTTGAGGAGCCGGTGGCGATCTTAGATAGGCAGGTTTAGAAGCTGAGGTCGAAGAATATTGCTTCTGTGAAAGTTTAGTGGAGAGGTCGGCCAGTCGAGGAGGCGACTTGGGAGACCGAGCATGATATGCGCAGCCGTTATCCTCATCTTTTCACCACTTCAAGTATGTCTCTATGCTCGTTCGAGGACGAACGATAGTTTTAAGAGGGGGAGGATGTAACGACCAGGCCGGTTATTTTGAGTGTGTTAGCCCCGATCCTCTATTTACTGTTTTCCCCGTATCTGTTTCTAGTTATATGACTTGTCGGGGTCTTGTTTTTGATTTTGGAGTATTTTGGGATACTTAGTCCCTAAAAACGAAGCTTAAGTCTTAGGATTTTGACTGTAGTCGAAAGTGTGTGAAAATGATTCCGGAATGGAGTTCCCTCGGTTCTGTTAGCTCCGTTTGGTGATTTTGGACTTAGGAAAGTGTCCGGACTGTGAATTTGAGGTCTGTAGCTAATTTAGGCTTGAAATGGCGAAAGTCGATTTTTGGGAAGTTTGACCGGGGGGTTGACTTTTTGATATCGGGGTCGGATTCCGATTCCGGAAGTTAGAATAGGTCCGTAATGTTGAATATGACTTGTGTGCAAAATTTGAGGTCAATCGGACGTGGTTTGGTAGGTTTCGGCGTCGTTTGTGGAATTTGAAAGTTTAGAAGTTCTTTAGGCTTCAATCTGCGTGTAATTGGTGTTTTGATGTTGTTTTGAGTGATTCGAAGGCTCGAGTAAGTTCGTATGATGCTTTGGGATGTGTTGGTATGTTTAGTTGAGGTCCTGGGGGCCTCAGATGAGTTTCAGGTAGTTAACGGATCATTTTTGGACTTGGCTTGATAGCTGAAGTTCTAGTTTCAGCAGGTTCTGGTTTCCTTGTACCCGATCGCAGGGATTCATTTGCGATCGCATAAGCTTATTTGGGGCAGAGGTGAGTTTGTTCTATGCGATCGCAGAGTTAGGAATGCGATAGCGTATGTGTACGAAGATGTGTTTCGTGAACGCGTGGCTAAGGTCGCATTCGCGTAGAAGGATTTGAGCAGTATGGGAGGTGTGGCCAATGCTCTATGCGATCGCGTGAGGCAGGATGCAATCGCATAGGTATGAGAGGCAGTAATCTGCGATCGCATGGGTGATTCAATGATCGCGTAGGGTAAAAATGTGGGGCAGCATAGTTGTACTTCGCGATCGCGAGGAATGTTCCGCGATCGCGATGAAGGATATCTGGGCAGGTAGTATTAATTTCAAAAACGAGGGTTTGAACCCATTTTTGCATATTTTGAGTTAGAGACCACGGAATTGGGCGATTCTTGAAGGAATTTTCGTGGAGTTGATTGGGGTAAGTGATTCTTACTTGGTTTTGGTTAAATCCCATGATTTCATCTTTAATTTTTATTATCTAATTTGTGATTTGGGGTGAGAAATTAGGGAAAGAGAGGAAGAACTATTGAGTTGGGATTTTGAGGTTTTGAATGGGATTTTTTTATCGGATTTGAGTAAATTTGGTATAGTTAGACTCGTGAGTGAATGGGCTTTCTGGTTTTGTGATTTTTGTTGGATTTCGAGACATGGGCCCGGGAGACGGGTTCGGGCCAATTTCGGATTTTTGGCTATAATTTAGTACTTTTCTTGTGAAATTGATCCCTTTAGCCTATATTGATTGTATTGTTCTACTTGTGGCTAGATTCGGGACGTTTGGAGACCGATTTGAGAGGCAAAGGCATTTCGGAGTAGAGATTTGCTCGGTTTGAGATAAGTAAGAGTCTTAAATCTGGTTTTGAGGGTATGAAACCCCGAGAATTTGTATTATGTGAATATTTGGAGGTGACGCACATGCTAGGTGACGGGCGTGAGAGTGTGCACCGTGAGGGATCATGACTTGGTCCGTCCCGTGAGACTGTAAAGTGGAATAGCCATTGTTATTACTTATTTTCCTTGTCTTTGAGCAATTGACTGCCTTTCATGTTAGAAACCATGCTTAGGCCATATGATATAACTGTTGGGACCCGCAGCGGTCGTATACTTGTTGAATTGACTACTAATTGTTGTCTTGTACTCAGTCACAGTCTTACTTGTGTGTTATATCTCTGTTTCCTCTCATTTCTTGTTGATACTTGTTGTATTTTCTGTTTGGGCTAGTTATTATGATATTCTGTGACCCCGAGGGGCTGGAGAGGTTAGTGACTGAGATAGGGCCCGAGTGCCGAGCTACAAGCTGTGAGGTATATAGATCGGGTTGCACGCCGCAACAAGCCTTCAGGCTATATATATATATATATATATATATATATATGGATCGGGTTGCACGCCGCAATAATATTGGATTGGGTTGCATGCTGCAACAATATTTGTTCGGGTTGCACGTCGCAACAATATTGGATCGGGCTGCGCGCTGCAGTAATATAGCGCTTGGGCTGAAGGAGCCCCTCCAAAGTCTGTACACTCCCTCCCCCCCTCCACCCGTGAGCGCAGGTACCTATCGAGAGTCTGTATTGAGAGCTGAGAGCCAAAGGTATGAGCTGTTGAGATGAGTTGAGTGATTGCTGCCTTGAGAGGCTGTACTTGATTTTATTTATTGTTGCACTCAGTTACTATCTGATGTTGTGAAATTTCTGGAAGATTCATATCTGTTTTACTTGAGCTCGAACTGATTTGACTTATACCACATGTTCACTCTTTACTGAATACTTTTGAAATGATCTGTATTACTGTAGTTCGCCACTGCTTCTCAGTTCTTTATTTAATTCGGTTACTTGCTGAGTTAGTTGTACCCATGCTACACCCTGCACTTCATGTGCAGATCCAGGTATGTACGGTTCTGACGGTCGCTGAGTTCGTGCGAGAGCTGATTATCGGAGACTTACGAGGTAGCTGTCGGCATCCGCAGTCCTTGTTTCTCCTTTCTTATTATCTTTTCTCTCTTGTATTGGCATTTGGCACACATTGTAGTAGACTCTGTTTCTAGATTGGTTGTTAGATGCTCATGACTCAGTGACACCCCGATGTTAGGCTATTTTTCCGCACTTATGTTTTATTTGGGTTGTACCCCCATTTCTATGAAAGACTCCGGTTATTTTAAATGTCTTAATTTATTTCTGTTAAATTTTAAAAGTATTTTGGAAAGGTCGGCTTGCCTAGTATCATGTTAGGCGCCATCACGACGGGTTAGGTTTTGGGTCGTGACATCCTTATTTGAACTAGAATTATTTTTCTTAATTATATTTGAACTCCTTTTGTGTATGGACCAATGTTTTAAAAGGTGGGGGCGTGAGGCGAGGCGTTTTACCTCTGACGAGGCGAGGCATAAGGCCTGAGACATGGGGCGTAAGTCCCACGGATCTTTAAATTTTATAAATTTCAAGAATTTTAAGATAGTATAAAATAAAAAATAACTATAAAAATTACATTGAAATCACAAAATTATAACAAATAATCTATTTAAAATATTTATAAATTATAATCCAACTATGAATAATACGAAAAGTATGACATATATCATAATATGCAAATTAGTTGCAACGTCATTACAACTCAAACATCAAAAATAATGTATTCGATGCGAAATCTTATATGTATCTCTTAAGCAGTAATGAATCTTGAAAGAATTTCGATATTATAATTTGATTTTTTTTTTAAATACTCCTTTTATTTAATATACTATTTGAAATAGATTTTATATAAAAACATAATTCACAATTTAAATATAATTCTCTAGCATCGTTTATTTTTAAGTTTTAACAAGTTAATAAAGTGATACATAATTCACCATACTATACCATGATAACTAATTATTTGTAAATAGTTACTAGCTAATGCTGGGCTATTAAATTAATAAGTATTGTATCTCGTAAATGTGAAAAATAATATTTATGAACATAATTATAAAAAATATTATTTACTATTATATAATAAAGACATAACAAAAGTTAATAAATAAATACTTTTAAATGAAAGATTTATTTAAAATTTACTATCATAGCAGTCTTGGTGGATAACATGCAATAATTTTTATTTTAATTATGACATAAAATACTCTCAACTTAATGATTAATGATTAAGAAAAAAGTAATTGTGAATAGTCAACAATTTATTAAGAAAATTTGAGGATTTACAAGGTTAGTTACACACAATTGTATAAAGTTCTATTAGGCGAGCCCAGTTTATTGGGCGTGTCCGGGGCGTAAGCCCCAACGGCCGAGGCGTAAGTCTCACGGAACTAAGCCCCACACATAAGCCCAGGGGCATTTTACGAATGCTCCGCCCCGGGGCGAGTCCCAATTCTACCTTTTAAAACAGAGGTATGGACTACATGCAACAACAATATTAACTATTAAGACAAGCATCAACTAAAATTTTATAGTGCTATTTATACATGTGCACAAAGAATAATTTGAGGTAGCTTATAATTTTTTTATTTCTGTATGTAAATAGTTTGATCATTAACGAGGGATAAAGAAATTAAAGAGAAAAAACACTTGAAAAAAGATTAGGGAATTTCACGATAAATCTTCTAAGCCTAGCCTATGAGATAAGTTTGTATAAATCTTCTATTTCACATGCACAATAGTTGATTTTAAAATACTAAATATCAGAAAAACTAATATTCTCTGGGATTGTAGTTCAATTGGTCAGAGCACCGCCCTGTCAAGGCGGAAGCTGCTACAAAGTTATATACAAATGACTACCCCCTTTTTTGTATTTTCTTAATTTATTTCCTTAATTGAATTTCGGTTAATTAGGATTGATTAGGACAAAGTTCCTTAAAAACCTCCGCCTTCTTTAAAATCTAGAGAAGAGCAAACAAAAAGAGAAGAGAAAAAGGAAAAGGACAAAAAAGGGGAGAACAAAAGAAAGGAAAAAGCACGGATAGAAATAGCAGAAGCCTGGGATATCATTCCTTTTGCGCAAATAATAAGAGGTTATACAACAGCATAACCTCTTTCAGATATGAATCTATCTGATTCAGAAGGGAAGAACTTGCATCAGTATCTCAATTTCAATTCAAACATGGGTTTGATTCACACTCCATGTTCTGAGAAAGATTTATCATCCGAAAAGAGGAAAAAACAGAGTCTTTGTCTAAAGAAATGCGTTGAGAAAGGGCAGATGTATAGAACCTTTCAACGAGATAGTGCTTTTTCAACTCTCTCAAAATGGAATCTATTCCAAATATATATGCCATGGTTCCTTACTTCGACAAGGTACAAATATCTAAATTTTATATTTTTAGATACTTTTTCAGACTTATTGCCAATACTAAGTAGTAGTCAAAAATTTGTATCCATTTTTTATGATATTATGCATGGATCAGGTATATCATGGCGAATTCTTCAGAAAAAATTGTGTCTTCCACAATGGAATCTGATAAGTGAGATCTCGAGTAAGTGTTTACATAATCTTCTTCTGTCCAAAGAAATGATTCATCGAAATAATGAGTCACCATTGATATCGACACATCTGAGATCGCCAAATGCTCGGGAGTTCCTCTATTCAATCCTTTTCCTTCTTCTTGTTGCTGGATATCTCGTTCGTACACATCTTCTCAATAAAAAATCCAATATATAATATTATTTCTAAAATCACAGGATATGACTGATTAACTGATGTTTCAAAATTTAATGTTGGTTCATTAGAACCATATAAAGCAACACCCAAAACTCCCATTAAGAGAAAAACAGAACCCCCCGCCGTGTACAAAATAAATTTTGTAGCTGAGTACAGACGTTTCTTTCCTCCCCACATGCATAGAAGTAGATAAACAGGAATTAATTCTAACTCCCACATGATGAAAAAAAGTAAAAGGTCCCGAGACGAAAATGATCCAATTTGACCACTGTACATTGCTAACATGAGAAAATGGAATAATCGAGAATCTCGAGTAACTGGCCAAGCCGCTAAAGTAGCTAAAGTAGTGATAAATCCTGTTAATAAAATGAGTCCTATAGAAAGTCCATCTATTCCTAATCTCCAATGGAAATGAAAAAAATTGATCCATTTATAATCCTCCACTAGTTGGATTAATGGATCATCCGATTGGAAATGATAACAAAATGCATAAGTCATTAGAAGGAGTTCTAAAATACATATACATATGGTATACCACCTAATTACCCTATTTCCTTTATGGGGAAGAAAGAAAATTAAGGAACCTGCAAATATTGGAAAAACTATAATTATTGTTAACCAAGAAAAATAATTCATAGTAAAGACAAGATACACTTGGACTATAAAAACCCGTGCTCAAAATAGTTTGATTTTCGAGCACAGGTTTGTCGGTAAAAAAAATTAAATAGATTCAAGTAGAGTTTTCTCGAACGTATCAATAAGCTAGACCCATACTGCGAGTTGTTTCATGCCATAAATAAACTCGGACACTCAAGAAATCTGTTGGACAGGCGGATTCACATCTCTTACAACCAACATAGTCCTCTGTTCGTGGAGAAGAAGCAATTTGTTTAGCCTTACAACCGTCCCAAGGTATCATTTCTAAAATATCGGCGGGGCAGGCTCGGACACATTGAGTACATCCTATACACGTATCATAAATCTTTACTGAATGTGACATTGGGTCTATACGTTTTTGAATGTTCTAAATTTTCGATCTAGTAAACTTAGAAACGAATCATATAATCATATATTTATATACCAGATGAATTAATGAGTTATCATAATTTTCTAATCAATCCCTTCTGGATTGGTTTATGAGATATGAGAGAGGGCCAAAATACTTTGATTTCTGATGTTTTGCAAACAAGATCACACCTTACGTAGCAAACATGCTAATTAAAATCGATTTATCAATATTAGAATCTAGATGATTAATACTAATTATTCAACAAATTTGATTGGTTGATACGAATTGATTTTCTGTTACGGTAAATTGATGAAACAATAGCCAGTCCAATGGCTACTTCAACGGCTGCAATAGCGATAACAAAAATTGAGAAAATGTTTCTTTTTAATTGACGATTATCAAAAAAATCAGAAAATGTTACAAAATTTATATTAACCGCATTCAATATAAGTTCAAGACACATAAGGGCTCTAACCATATTTCGACTTGTGATCAATCCATAGATCCCGATAGAAAATAAATAGGCACTCAAAACAAGTACATGTTCGAGAATCATTAAACAACTCCTTATCAATCTCGACTCCTTTCAATATGAACAACAATTCAACCGGTATTGACATGTAGAATGGGACTCTATCTTTATTCTCGTCCGATTAATCAGTTCTTTAAAAGATCTATCAGACTCTGGAGTGAATGATTTGATCAATAAATATTCGATTCTTTCTTCAATGTAGAATCGATTCACAGCAATTCTTCTATTTTTTATAGAAAAAATACGGATTCGGGTCATCATTAATTCAATACGTATGTATATACGTTTATCCTTCACTTCATTCTTTTTCTTTCTGAAGTTTCGATGTAAAGATTCCTCTACCGACGCATTTAACTCCATTTGTTAGAATAGCTTCCATTGAGTCTCTGCACCTATCCTTTTTTTCTAAACCTTTGTTTGTTTTCGGAAAACAGGATTTGGCTCAGGATTGCCCATTTTTGTTAATTCCAGGGTTTCTCTGAATTTAAAAGTGATTATTTAGTAAGTTTTCATACCAAGGCTCAATCCAATTAAGTCTGTAGCGTCTACCGATTTTGCCATATTCCCCTTTCTTTTTGAGATTAGGATCTCGTTGTGATGTTATTCCTTTTTCTTTCATTTATACTGGAACCATTGAATTCATTAGATACCGATTCCTATCTCGAAAACGTATTTTCTCCTCTTTGATTTTCTTAACTATCTACTATAGGAGACCTTTTTTTGTCCAATCAAAAATGATTTTATCATTTCGGAATCCGCAATTCAATATAGATGGATATATACCCCATCCATATGTCTCTCTTCCTGCCATTTTGCCATTCAATTTGGAATACTTGAACGGTCGATTCTTTTTTTTTTTTTTTTATCTTCACTTTCGCCTGAAAGCGGAGGAATGTCTCATTAGTTATAACTAACCATTCCATTAAACAATTAGAATTTAAAATAAATATAAATATAGAATGAGAAATATATATGATATAGAATCAAATATAGAACTGTAATAAAAAATAAAAAGGAGTTCAAATGACAAAAAAAGAAATGAAAAAGAACATTTACCATTCAAATTGAAAATGAAAATAAAAGAATATTAACAATATTTACAATCACTATTTAATAATATTAGTATTATAATTGTTATTAGAATTGTGATAAATCGAAATTCTATATCGCTATATTAATCCTTATGTTCTAGAATATTCAATATTATATTGAATAGTTAATAACTAAGATTCTAATTCCAATAGTTTAGTCAATTACTATGCATATAAGATTTTTGTTATGTGGGCCCGCTTAGCTCAGAGGTTAGAGCATCGCATTTGTAATGCGATAGTCATCGGTTCGATTCCGATAGCCGGCTTTTCCCTATTCTTTTTTTTATTACATTTTTTAGATGATTGATAATGTTCCTTTGAAATCAAAGAATAGGGAAATAGCGTCTTCTTCCTTTTCCAAAAGCTATCAATTTATTATATGAACTTCCAATTCTATCAGGAAAGGATTATATATATAATAAAAGTGGGTCTGTATATTTATCCAATTCATCCCATTCTTCTTTTCTTTATAGTAATAGTACAAGTACACTATTTCAGTAAACTTCGCTTCATTTAGTTCAGTTTAGTTTTAGTTTAGGTTTATTCTGTAAAATAAAATTCAATAAAAAATAAATAGAAATAAGAATTAATTCGAAATACTAAATAAGAAATAAGAACAAGGAGTCTTTATGTCGCGTTACCGAGGACCTCGTTTCAAAAAAATACGCCGCCTGGGGGCTTTACCAGGACTAACTAATAAAAAGCCTA